>NC_142882.1:93267142-93419107 GCF_051225735.1 Oryctolagus cuniculus
GCAGGTGATAGCCAAGCACTTGGATTACTGCCACCACCCCCTTGAAAGACCCAGACAAAGTCCCTGGCTCCTGGATTTGAGCTGACCTGGCCCGGGGATTGCTGGGATTTTGGAATTGAACTGGTAGAAGATCTCTCTCTCTCATCTCTCTCTCTCTCTCTCTCTCTGATTTTCAAATAAATGCACACATAAAACTTCCAAAAATCTCTAAAAATATGTGCAATAAAACACTTGCACACATTATTTAACAGTGCTAAATAATTCATACACTTAACTAATTTTATTAATAATCAATCAAGAAAATAAAATGCCCGAGTACCATTGGCACAGAGCATTTCCACCCACCTGGAAGACATGAAAGGACACTTAATCCCACTGTGATTTTCACTAAGAGCTGCAAGTCTGCCCCAACTAGACAGCAGCTTCATTTCAGCAAGTCTTTAAGGCAGCCTTCTGCACGGAGCTGCATCAGCTCCAGGGTGCTCTTGCAGTGAGCCTCAAAAGGTATTTTCATGCATTTCTACAAATGGGTGTGCGTGGCTTCCAGCAGTCAATGATTCTGACGTTCAAAGGAGTGTGTGGTGGATTAGACTTAGGCTTACATCACTGCTCATCTCAGTTCCTCATTGCATTTCCTTTAAAATAAGCCTTGGCTTGTCCTATGTGATGAATTTTGAGGACGTGTATAGGGACGGTATGCTTTTTGAGCACTTGGGTGTCAGAGAAATATATTCTACTATTTTTACACATAAGTGGGTTTTGACTGATTACAGATCTTCGTAGGTAGTCTGCTTCCTTAGCAGAGTTCTACAAGCAATGTCCATGGGTTTTGAACAAGGTCCATTGCAGACAGAAAAGATAACAAGAAGAAGTCATTTTCCAAATTTGCTTTGGCCTGGAAATAATAACTTAGAGTTAATCCCAGGAGGTCCGCCCCCGACTATTTATTTCATCAAGGGTGAGACTGTTTTATTTTCTAGGACATCCTCATCAGCTTCAATTCTTCTTTATTAAATGCGTGGAATACACAATACAAGTATTTTCTAAATGGCATTCTGTTTCTTGTAAACATGGGTGTCAAAAACAGTTGAGATTTTTTTTTTACACAGATAAACAAAAATCACACTTATGGTTTTGGGCAAAATGTAGCAAAACACCCACATGGCCAAGGCTGCACAGAGGAGGAGGTAGAAGCCAGCAGGCTTGCAGACTGCTGTTCTAGTTTTCCAAAAACCCTCCACAGGGAAGGGCAGCAGCTGGTAGCCAAAGCACACAGAGCGAGCACCCAGTCCCCTTGGCAAACATTTCGTTTGTCTTCCTGCCTCCACTTAACCTTTTGTCCCAGCAGCCATCACTTTGCAGATTTCTGCTGCGTGACTGTCTGCCAGTGAGGGCGTCTGACTGGTACCCAACATCACTTCCAGAATGTTTACTGCACAAGGTGGATCTTCCCCTCAGCATGGTGTGGCTTGCCCATCAGTGTTGCGGTAGGTCCAAGAGTAACTCACTCCTACTGGAACCTGGCAACCCTCTCTCAGCTCCACCTCCACTTGCTGTGTTTTATATTGTCTCCTTTTTAATTAGGAAAGAAACCATTGCAGACCTTGTGTTTGCCAACAGGAGAATTGCATCGTCTTCTCTAGACCATTCTCTCCTGTGCTTTGCTGTGCTGGAAACGTCTTCTCGTGTTAGTAGACAGGTTAATCACTCATCTTGTAATCAGATCCACAGTTCCTAACAGACACTCAGCTCCAATGCATCTGTGCCATTTGCCATCCCAGCAGGCACCAGAAAGCCACTCCACGGTGTAAGTGGGGGAAAAAAGAGGCTTTGGGAGATACAACAGGGTCTCCTTTCATTTTGTTTAAATATATTTGCCTTCAGACATGTTTCAAAAACAGAGGAGCTTCCACACCAGCACTAGAGATTTTAAAGGTTGTGCCAAACATTTTAGTCAAATTTCAACAACTGTGGGTCCGACTATGCTAGTTTTCAAGACGGTATATGGAAGGATTGAAGCTTATCTCCCAAAGAAAGCAAAGAATTAATAGCCAGAATGCAAAAACACACACATGCGCGCGCGCACACACACACACACACACACACACAGGTAGCTCTCAAGCAACATGGCTTTAAAATGTGAGTCCATGTATATGCTGATGTTTTCCTCAAAATTTGCATCAATTTGAATAAAATCGGCAAACCGTGTAGCCTAGAAATATAAAAAATTAAAAAATCAGCTATGCCATAAATGTAAAAAATATATGCAGAATAATAGCCTATTTTATCAATTTCTATCATAAAATATACACAAACTTATTACACAGAGTTCAAATTTATCAAACCTTGCACACACAGACTACACACAATGCCGCGCAGGCAGCCCTGGCAGTGGAGAGAAATGCGAGCAAAGGTGGAGCTGTGGAATTAAATTGTACCTGCAGCCGCCTCGGTCCCACTGCTGTCTCCACCTCCTGGAGCCACCTCCCCTTGCTGCTGTGAGAGCTTTTGGCTGTGGGAGCATCAGTGTCCCAACCCCTGTGTGGTTCAGCTCACTGACAAATTCCGTGGTGTCATGTACTTACCATCTTATGAAGTAGATAAAAGTAAATTAAGATCATAACTAGACACACACTTTTATAATCACAAAGCTGTCAAAATTTAAGAAACCCTGCAGTGTACGTGTGGATGTGGGTATGTATGCTTCCCTTACACCAGTGAGAAGGGTGAACAGTGGTAAAACCATTTGGGGAACATTTCATTACTGCATGGAGCTGAGTTTTCAAAACCCTAAACTACCAGTCTTCACTTGCAGGTTTAAATTCTCATATAAATGTGAAAACCACTTTATAATAAACAAAATCTGGAAGAACCTGAAAATTTTATTAGCAGATAATTGGATCATTCAATGCATCACGTTGAAGATCAATAAATAAACCTCTTCTAGACTGAGGAAGCAAGCAGGAGCTGGACATATCTCTAAGGAAACTGGGCACCCTACAGATCCACAGGACACACAGAGGGCGTGCAGATGGTCGAGCTCGGTTCCAGCTCCGCACAAGAAGGGAAGCGCACATCTGAAGACCCGGAGAACCAGGGAGGTACCCAGCATTCCTCAGAGTCGAGGTCACAGGCAAGCATCTCCCAGCACACTTGCTGGTTGAAGCAAGGATACAGCGCGCACCCACTGCTCTCCCAGGCACATTAGCAGGCGGCTGGATCAGAAGCGATACAGCCAGGACTCGAACCGGAGCTCATGTGGAATGTCGGTGGCAGGTGGCAGCTGAACCTGTGGTGCCATAATGCCAGCCCCTTAAAATTATTGTCTAGAAAATTTTCCTACAATATATGCAGCCATAGTCCTATTAAACATCACCTACTTATTTATTTGTACTGAAGAACATAATGTCCAATGAAGATGCTCATGACATTAGGGATACCTAGTCCCTGTAAACATGACTGCCTCTTGGCAGAGATTTTAAAAATGGTGAACTGCTGTGCGTTTCTCCACTTGGAGAATCATTCAGAAGCAAACAATCAAATGTGCACAATGCTCATTTCGAAGGCCCAGGATATTTAACATTTGATTGATTACTTTAGCTTCGAAGCTTTGGTTGACTGCTCAGCAGTAAAGTAAACATACCTGAAGCATAACCTGATATGTGACATTAGTGAAAGTTTAATACTAAAGCATTTGTGTTGTTCCAGAATGAGTATTTTATGATTGTTAGACATATGGTTTATTTTTAAAATGAAAAACCAAACAGGTGGTCATGAATTATTGCTTGTTTCTGTAATTTAGGAGGAGAGAAAGAGCTACTACCCACTGATGCGCACATCAAACGCTTGGGAGCTGGGAACTCAATCTGGGTCTCCCTTGTGGGTGCCAGCGACCCCAGTACTTGAGCCGTCACCTGGGCCTCCATGCTGAGTATTGGCAGAGGCTGGATGGAGAGCAGAGTGGGACTGGAGCCCAGGCACTAGAAGAAGGAACACGGACATCCCACATGGACTCAGAACCATTGTGCAAACGCCTGTCCTAAGTTCACTGATTCTTTACCCAGTTTGATGAAATTTGCTATATTGCATCTGTCCCTGTTTCAATAGATAGTACTCCACAGAGCTCTGTGTGTGCTTTGTGTGATACAGTGTGTTTGTGTTCTGTGTGCGTGTGCATGTATTTGTGTGTGTTGTGTGTGCATTTGTGTGTGGCGTGGTGTGTGTATCTGTGTAATGTGTGTGTGGTTTGTGGTATGTGTGTGTGTGTGCACAATGTGTAGGATATGTGTGTAATATTTGTGCATTTGTGTGGTGTCTGTGTGGTGTGTTGTGGTGTGTGCTATGTGTGTGCATTCATGTGTGTGGGACCCTGAATGCAGAGCAGGTGGAGCCCCTGCACCAGAACGGATCCTGTCACTCCCTTGAGCTGATGGGCCTCTTCAAACAGAAAATCCAAAATCCACATGCACAATTCTAGGTGCATAACTTGTGTATGCAGAATGCATGCTGCATATTTTCACCATAATAACAACATGAACATTATTATTCAAATGGTGGCATCTTGTGTTATAATGCCATCCAATTTCTTGAAACTATTGATTTCTCCCAAGCACGGGAGACGGCACTTCCACAGAGAACATCGTTGTCTCAGTTCCCAGTTTTCCCCAAAGTACCTGGCACATAAACAGTTCTCACTCGCACCTGCACTAAAATGGAATAATCTGTTTTCCAGTCCTTTTTCCCGTACATGCTTCCTCAAACCAGCTAAGTATAACTTAGTAACAGTGTACTAAAGAATATTTACTTTTGTAAAACTTGGTGCAGGTGTGAGTTGATTACTTAATGAGACTTTGTTTTGTGAATATCAGTTATCTCATTTTGCATTTTGTTTTAACATAGCAGTACTTTATTTTTCCATTTTCTTTAGACCCTGTAATTTCACCTCTGCTGTCATTCCTGTGTGTGTGTGTCACTCTGGGGAAATGACCCCCCTCAGCTGCACCGCAAGCCTGGGGACAAGGTCATGGAGGGAAGGAGGTGCCAGGTGGCTCAGCAGAGGCAAGCGGTCGACTCGAGGACTTCAGCTTTCTTCCCGGTGTTTTCTAGGTAGACTAACCGTGAACACGTCACACACACACAGAAAAACCACACACACACCATACATGCAGATACACCACACACACAGATATACATACCACACACACTACACACAGAGATATACATTCTACACACACACCACACAGACACACATACCACACACACACACACACACACCACACACACAGATATATATACCACACACAGACACCGCAAACACAGATTTTCATACCACACACACATACTATACACACAGATACACCACATACCATACACACACAGATATAGATACCATGCACAGAAACACACAACACACAGATACACACACTGCACACACAGACATACTACATGCACACTACATGCATACTACATGCACACAAATATACATACTACACACACACACCACACAAACACAGAGATACACACACCATACACACCCAGATATACATACCATGCACCGAAAAACACAACACACAGACATACATACATACCACACACAGACATACATGCATACCACACAGACACACCATACACACAGATATACATATCACACACAGAGATACACACACTACACACACAGATATGCATACCACATACATACCACATACACACACCATGCACGTACCACACACACACAGATACACATACACAGAAATGAACAACACACACAGTTATACATACCACACACACAAACACACACAGATACACAAGCCACACATCACACACACACAGATATACATATCACACACACAGATACACGCACCACACACCACACACACAGATATACATACCACACACACAAACACACACAGATACACAAGCCGCATATCACACACACAGATACACACACCACACACACAGATATGCATACCACACACACACACACATACCACACACACACCATGCACGTATCACACACACAGATACGCATACACAGAAACGCACCACACACACATATACCGCACACAGAAACACACACAAACCTAATGCTGGCATCAGATTGCCAGGTAGGCATTTCTGCTGTCATGCAGGCACTTCCATTGGTTGAACAGCATTCAGCATGGGCATCCGTGCTGTCACTGTGGTTAGTGGCACCTGAGGGAGTTGTGGGCTCTGTCCCCGGCTGCTGGCTTCTGATTGATAGCCCGACCTCATGTCACAGGAAGGACTTCTCCTCTCCACCTGCATGGAGCCTTTCCTACCAGCTGGGATAATGACTTTGAAATGGAAACCGAGTGTAGTCTATTGCATCTCATTTTACTGTATCAATTCTCATTTCCAAAACACTCTCCTCAGGGCATCAAAATCAGCTTGCACTGCTTGTCACCACTTAGAGCAGCCGACAAAGCACTTAAGGCCATTTCAAAATGTTCTCTTCTTGGATCAATTCTCAAAATATGCTGCAGAGCATTCGTAGAGTGGATATTGTAGAAATACCTAAGATTTTACATAATTTGTGAATCTCTGACACTTGTCCATCATGCCTTTTTTCCATCTTGTGATGGCCAATGCAAAGATTATATAAGCTTTAAATGCTACTTGACTTTCAGAACTAATTAAATTCGATGCATAAAAATAATTCAGAGATGTGGGAAATGGTAGTTATTGTGTTAAACTACCTTTGCTCATCTTCCAAAGTTATGGCAAAATGTACACATCACCTTCCACACATTAAGAGGTACATTTTGATTGAAACTCTTACAAAGCATTGAAGGATACTTTACTTTAAGTGTCTAGAAAATAAAACAAAGCTTTTCCTAATCCCTTTTTAATCAAGATTCCTGACTGCACCGAGGTTCCAGTAATCAGATGTGCACTGGAGCTGGGGTGGGGGCACGGAGGTAAGTCAGCACGTGCACGGATCAGATGCACATTCAAGCCAGGGTGGGGAGGGGGAGGTGGAGGTAAGTCAGCGTGCACAGGGTGAATCTGTGTGTCTGTGGGTGGTCAGCACGCACAGGGTGAATCTGTGCATCTGTGGGTGGTCAGCACGCACGGGGTGATTCTGTGCATCTGTGCGTGGTCAGCGTGCACAGGGTGAATGTGTGCGTCTGTGGGCGGTCAGCGCGCACGGGGTGAATCTGTGCGTCTGTGGGTGGTCAGCACGCACGGGGTGAATCTGTGCGTCTGTGGGCGGTCAGCGTGCACGGGGTGATTCTGTGCGTCTGTGGGCGGTCAGCGTGCACGGGGTGAATCTGTGTGTGTGTGGGCGGTCAGCACGCATAGGGGTGAATCTTTGCGTCTGTGGGTGCAGGGGCAAAGCCACTCTGTTCCTCATGAACCAAGAGGACTGTCAGGCAGCTACATGGCCTTGTTCGCAGGAACACCCCCATGACATGGTTGGAAGATTCCCTGGGCTCTCACATTTTTGATAAGTGCTACACCAGGCCATGTAATTGCTGGTATGTTTTAATGAACTTCTAAGTGCTTTAATCATATTGTAGACAAGCAACAGAGTATATTGCATGAATAAGGGTGAAATTTGACCACGTTCAGTTCTTACTGTATGAGATGGCTGACTTCTTAAAATTAACTGGGACCACAATTTCTGTTTAAAGAGAGTGAGAGTTAATACTTACCAAGAAGACGCAGTGAATTTGTGTCTGTTTGGTAGACGTGAACTTCAAGTGTCGGAATACACAAGCTGAGTCCTTGTGCTGGACCCTGGGGCTCTTCCCATGGGCTGGTGCTTTCAGCAGCTGGAGGGCCAGCTTGAGGGCAGAGATGAGGGTGGGAGACACAGCACCGGCTCCCCCAGGCCCCAGCAAGGCTGTTTCGTTATGAACTCCGTGGCAGACGAGTGAGGGAAACAACAGTTTCCATTGCTCTCTGGGAGTGGACACACAGTGCACCCAACCATTCTTCACAGAAAGTCTCACTCTTCTTCGTGCGTTTGTGTATTGCTATCATTTATTTATAGCTACTCATGGTCATTTATTTTTCATTTGGGTTGTAATTCAGGTGAACTTCATTATGCTGCTTCAGTTGCTCTGTCCTCGGTCACGGGAAGCTCTCTCGGTTGGCCCTTGTGTCCTGCTGGCGTGACCTCACCGTTAAGCTTTGCTTCGTTTTCTGAGCTGCTCCTTACTCTGCAGTCTCAACCTGTGCATATCCTGCCTCAAATCTAGAATCAGGACCCACATATCCTGCCTCAAATCTAGAATCAGGACCCACATATCCTGCCTCAAATCTAGAATCAGGACCCACATATCCTGCCTCAAATCTAGAATCAGGACCCACATATCCAGCCTCAAATCTAGAATCAGGACCCACACATCCTGCCTCAAATCTAGAATCAGGACCCACTTCCACCTGCTGGAGAACGTTCTCGGCGCCAGTGTGCTCGCAGATGCTGGATTGTACTAGTTCCTGGCTTTTTCATGTGCAGAGCAAGGGCACATGTGTGCATGAGCACACACATGTGCTAAGCATGTAGGTGCTCGTAGCTGTGAGCATTCCTGTCTGTACTGCTTTGTATCTGCTTTAAATAAACAGGAGTTCATGCGCTGTCCTCAGCTCTGTTTTTCTCCACACAGCTCAGTACACACAGACGCCTTCCCTCGCTTCCTGCTGCCTCTGACGTGTCTATGGAGTTTAGCAACCCCCAGACCGATTCTTTATTCCTGGGTGTTTCTGTAGCAGCACCAGTGGGGTCACCCTGCGTCCCGACGGGAAGGAAATTTGTCTACCGCAGGACGAGGACTCTGTGGAGGGTCTTTGCCTCGAGGCTAACAGACTCCCCTTGCTTCTAACATGACTTACAAAAGCATCATTTTGCACCACCTTCTTCAGTGAGTTTGTTTGGTGCACTTATTACATTACACTGTGTTGTCACACGCTGTACTCCATTTGGAATTCCTCAGCTCTTAAATGAGTTTCTGAAATTCGCATACAGCAAGATTCACTCTTTGTTCTGTAATTCCACTGGGCTTGGTATGTAGCCCATTTCTTAACTGGATTGTTTGCTTTGTTTTTATTGAGTTTCTTGAGGTCTTTATAGGCCCTGGATATTAATCCTTTATCAGTGCATAATTTTCTTTCTTTCTTTCTTTCTCTCTCTCTCTCTCTCTTTCTTTCTTTCTTTCTTTCTCTTTCTTTCTTTCTTTCTTTCTTTCTTTCTTTCTTTCTTTCTTTCTTTCTCTCTTTCTTTCTCCCTTTCTTTCTTTCTTTCTTTCTTTCTTTCTTTCTTTCTTTCTTTCTTTCTTTCTTTCTTTCTTTGACAGGCAGAGTGGACAGTGAGAGAGAGAGAGACAGAAAGGTCTTCTTTTTGCCGTTGGTTCACCCTCCAATGGCCGCTGTGGCTGGCGCACGTCAGTGCATAATTTTCAAATATTTTCTACCATTCTACCAGTTGTCTCTCACTTGGGTGAGTGTTTCCTTCTTAGTTTGATGTAATCCTATTTGTCTATTTTTGCTTTTATTGCCTGTGCTTCCGGGGTCTTAGCCAAGAAGTCCCTGCCTATGCCAATGTCTTGCAGTGTTCTCCCCATGCTTTCCTCTAGTAGTTTGTTGGTTTCAGGTCTTAAGTTAGCATACATGATCCATTGTGAGTGGACTTTTGTGTCTCATGTCAGATAAGGGTCTTGTTTCATACTTGTGCAGGTGAAGATCCAGTTTTCCCAACACCGTTTGTTGAAGAGCCCGTCCTTGCTCCAAGGTCAAGCTGGTCAAGCATTAGTTGGTTGTACGTGTTTGGATTAATTTCTGGTGGTTCTAATCAGTTCCATTGGTTCACATGTCTCTTTTTGTGTCAGGAGCAGGCTGTTTTCATCATAACTGCCCTGTCTTTTTGGACTAATTATTTTCTTCAGGAAGATGTGTTTGTGGACTGCTGGCTCCTTTGTATGAATCACAGAACACTGATGTATGGGTGAATGAGGCACTTCAGAACATTTGTGGAAAGAGTATTGTGAGATAAATTCACTCTGGTGAAAAGACATCTTAAAATCCATGCTTTTCTTTTTCTCACAGTAGGGATCTTTCAAAACCTTTTTGAAGACTTCTCTTATCCTAGTTTTTTTCTAATCAATTCGCCAATAGAAGGACATTTCACTGATTCTGGTGTTTGGCAGTTGTGCACACAGCCTCTGTAAATGACCAGGTGCAGGTTTTCGGGAGGAGATGAGATTTCAAGCTGGATGTGCCCGGGGCTGATAGGCTGCGTGGTATGGCAATGGTTGGTCTCATACAGAACCGACAAGCTGTGCTCCAAACTCAGTCAGTAGTGAGAGTCCCTGTTGCCCTGACTCCTCACCAGCAATTGGTAATATCAACTTGCAAACGTGTATATGGGCAGTTTCCAAGTTGTTAAAATTACAGATTTCTGATAATAATTGATAGTGAGTATGTCTATTTTATCAGTTGCTTATTATTTGTATATTTTCTCTGGGGACGTGTCTATACATATCTTGTATATGATTTTCAATTTTCAATTGGGTGCTTTGGTTTATTACATGTTCTCCATATATTTAGGAAACAAGGGTCTTTATTTGAATTAAAGGCTACAGATATCCTAATTTGTGGCTTGAATTAAATTATCTGAATGATGTCTCTTCACAGACTAGAAGTTTTATATCATTAAAGCCAGTTTATCAATTTTTCTTTCATAGAACACAGGCTTGGTGTTTTATAAAAATCATCTAACACACAGTCATCTGCATGTTTTCCTCTATAACTTTTATTGTCTTGTGGTTTATATTTAATATTGTAATCTATTTGTAGATTATTCTCTGTAGGAAAAGAAGGTCTAGTTTTGACTTCATTTTTTTGTTGTGTTTGATTGCAGATGAACTTCCAAGTGTCTAACACCATTTGTTGAAAAATAATAAAGTAAATTAAAGCAAATCTTTGTTGCATTGCTCAGCTCCTCAGTTAAAGATCAGGGGACCTGATTTGTGTAAATCTTTTCTAGGATCCCTGTTCTTTGGGTCTACATGCCTATCCTCTGACCAATGCCGGCTATTTTGGAAACTGCAGCTTTGTAACGTGTCCTGAAATCAGGAGGTGTACTTTGTGCCACCATCCTACTGTGTGACATTCACCCGTCCGTCCTCAAGACTGGGTCACCATCCTACTGTGAGGCATGCGTCCTCCTCAGGACTGTGCCACCGTCCTACTGTGGCCATGCATCCTCCTCAGGACGGTGCCACCGTTCTACCATGAGGCACGCGTCCATCCTCCTCAGGACTGTGCCACCGTCCTACTGGGGGCATGCATCCTCCTCAGAACGGTGCCACCGTTCTACCATGAGGCATGCGTCCTCCTCAGGACTGTGCCACCATCCTACCGTGAGGCATGCGTCCATCCTCCTCAGGACTGTGCCACCGTCCTACTGGGGGCATGCATCCTCCTCAGGACGGTGCCACCGTTCTACCATGAGGCATGCGTCCTCCTCAGGACTGTGCCACTGTTCTACTGTGGGCATGCGTCCATCCTCCTCAGGACTGTGCCACCATCCTACCATGAGGCACGCGTCCATCCTCCTCAGGACTGTGCCACCGTCCTACTGGGGGCATGCATCCTCCTCAGGACGGTGCCACCGTTCTACCATGAGGCATGCGTCCTCCTCAGGACTGTGCCACTGTTCTACTGTGGGCATGCGTCCATCCTCCTCAGGACTGTGCCACCATCCTACCATGGGGCATGCGTCCATCCTCCTCAGGACTGTGCCACTGTTCTACCGTGAGGCACGTGTCCATCCTCCTCAGGACTGTGCCACCGTCCTATTGTGGGCATGCGTCCTCCTCAGGACGGTGCCACCGTCCTACTGTGGGCATGCGTCCTCCTCAGGACTGTGTTGGCTGTGCTTGGGCTTTCCCCTTCACAGAGGTTTTAGGATCATTTTGTCAATATGTACAATGTACCTCCCTGGAGTTTTGGTTTGGGATAGCATAGAATTTACAGGACAAGCAAGGAAAAATTGACATCTTAGCAATGTAATGCCTTGCAGTCAATGAATATGAAATAACTCTCCATTTGTGTAGATCTTTGACTTCTTGTATCAGAGATTTTAGCTTCCACATACAGATCCTGTGCATATTTTGTTAGACTTATATTCTCTTAACTGCTGTTTTTCCTTTTGTGGTTTAATAATTTTATTTTATTTCAATTTCAAATTGCAACTGTTATTGTGGGTATTTGGGAAAGCAATTTAATTTTGCATATTAATGGTTTACCTTTTGAGAAAACTATTCTCACTTATTAGTTCCAAGGCATTACTGTTCATCATTTATACTATTTTAACCAATAAAACCTGTGAAAATGAATTATATTTACCCTTGCACTGCAGTTTTTGTATTTTTATGTTTTTCTCTCTTATCCTTTATATTATTGAAATAGGTGGTATTTCTAGTATAATTTTAAGTAAGAGTGGTGAGAGCACATGTTCTATGTTATGTTATCAAATCTTAGCACATGTATTATTTCTCACCATTGATTTATTATAATGCTAGCTGTATGTGTTTGTGAGTTTTCTAAAGATTTATTTATTTATCTGAAAGTCAGGGTTACAGAGAGAAGGAGATCTTTCATTCACCAATTCAGCACCCAGATGGCCAGGTTAAAGACGGGAGCCAGGAGCTTCTTCCAGGTTTCCCATTTGAGTGGCAGAGCCCGAAGCACTTGAGCCATCTTCTGCTGCTTTCCCAGGTGCATTAGTAGGTAGCTGGATTGGAACTGGAGCAGCTGGGGCTCTAGCCACCACCCATATGGGATGCCAGCATCATAGTTGATGGCTCTACCTGCTACACCACAATGCCAGCCCCTTGTGGATGTTTTATGAAGTTGAAGAAAGTTCTTCTTTTTCTAGTTTGTTTAATGTTTTGAATATGAATAGGTGCTACATTTTTGTCAAATAATTTTTCTGCACCAACTGATGTGAGTATATAATTGTCTCTTCTCATTGTGGTATATTATTATATTGATTGCTTTTTAAGTGTTGAATGAGATTTGCATGCCTAGACTAAAGCTCATTTTGTTACATATCTTTGGATTCAATTTACTAACACTTGCTTGAGTATTTTTGCAAGCACGCTTTTGATAGATGCTGGTCTTCACTTTTTATGTTTTGTGATATCTTTACCATGACCAGGTCTTATGGTAATACTGGCTTCTTAGGATGGATTAGGAAGTGTTTCTCCTGATTTGGTTTCTGGAAGAAAGTGTGTAGAATTCACCAGTGAAATAATTCAGGTTATACACCCTCCCATGTGAAAGTCCATTAGACTGGCAGAATATGGCTTAGTAAGCCAAGGCCTGGTCACACTTAGCTACACTCATGACAGCACGTCCTACTTTAAAAACTAGAAACCTTGCAGGCTTCGCTCCCTAATGAAGATCTATCATTCAATAACAGCACAAGGTATACCAGGATCATCCTTGATTAACTGAGCATATGGAGTTCAAGTTCACCATTGTCCTTAGGGCTCAGGAGGATTTAGGGGTGGCTGTTTCCTTACAGATTGCACTTATACTTCCTATCATTTTGTGAGAATCTGTAATATCCAAATGGACACTCTTCATTCAAGCTCTGTAACAAAAGTCGGCATGCTAGGAGCTGTTAACTAATCACCATGATTCCATAAATTACTTTCATAGAGACAAAGGACTTGTTTCTTAATAAAAATAAAAAAGATTGTCAGAATTAAAGCTTTCAGATGCATGAGTTAGTGTTGTTAGCATAATGCGTTGCATCCTAATTTATAATTTCTATACATTTTGATGGCTTAAAACTACATTAATAATTTAAACCCCAGTTTGAATGGATATAAAACACCCCTTCCTACTATTTGGCAGGAAATTTTATGGCTTTTCTTGAGCCCTAGGTATTAAAGTTTTATTTTCATATTGTAAAAGTGGAGTCATCAGAGAGTTAGCTCTCCACCCTCATTAATTGCAGAAAGAATGGCAATCCGTCAGCTGTGCTTAAACCGTAATACTGATTATGGCAGATGTCATCTAATATTTAATTGGCTCTTTTCCAATAAGTGCATAAAATGTATAAGTTATCTGAAGCTAACTGCATCCAATAGCTCATCTTGTGGTTCAACAGAAAATTAAAGTACTTGGCTGCAATGTCCAGAGCTTGATTTAGTTTGTTCGTAGGTAGATTTGACTGCCATGTGCAATTTCAATCAGAAGTTATCAACTGCCATATTGAAAATTCATTCCATAATGTAAAACTGTGGTCCAATTATCATTTGCGAATTATAAGGGACAATCTAGTGCTGTTTTCTTTGGTGAAATTATATTTCTTTCCTTAGTTCCAAAGTTCATTCTTTGGAGCAGTGAAGTGTCTATCCAGATAGGAACGTGTCACTTACGTGTGCTAATGTTTATAAGAACCTTTGAAGTTCTTGTTATTGATTTATTGACAATCTATCTTAACATACCTAAGAACATATAACTTTAAACCGCCTTCCTGGCTCATCAAACACAATTGTTAATAATTTTGGAGAAACAGTTTGAAGACTATTTTCTGACATAATGTATTGTAAAACATTTCTCAAATGTTGTAAATGCTATTTTATTTTTATTTGTTTTAACTTTCAGCTTTAAATTAAAGCTATTGCATTAAAGAATTGTTCCTTTGTACAATAATTTAATCATTCATAGAATGTATGCTGTTGAAATTGAATTTGGCTCAACTCCACTGATCTACATTAAGGGGCATTTTCACAAATAGCCCTAGAATTACATCACTATGTGGATTTTAGGAATTGTGTCCAGAAAGTTGTCCAATACATCATTGCTTCACCTAATTGTAGGTGGGCCACATGTTTTAGTGATCCGTGATTAGAGAAGTAAAAATATCTGAATAATGAAAACAGGATTTTGTATGTCTTCACTAGTCCTCCTTTCATTGTCACTCTGGTTGCAGAGATACTCACCACACGGCTTGAGGGGAAGAGCCACAGGCAGAGATCCCTTGCAGTAGCTACCTGGAGGAGCCCCGCACTACCTCCCCTTGTCAGAGTCTGAATCCTGATCAGGCCCTGACAAGGGACAGAGTCCCTGACACAAAGGGCAGCTGTGGGCCACTTGGTTTTTCTGTTTGGCCCTTTGTATGGACTCTAGAGGACCAGGCTCCCGTGACTGGGTGACTCTCCCCTTCGGATTCTCCATCATAGTTGCAATGACATTTATTTGGTGGGCTGCTGTCGGTGCCCAGGCAGATTCTGAACACAAAGGCTTTGCTCAATGTCCTGGTCCAAAGAATGATCCAATTCACCCAGCGTATTTTGCTTCTGTTTTGTGCCATTGGCTTACAGAGGGCAGAGGCATCACCAACATGGTAGCAGCATTGGCAACAGCAGCACTGATTATCTGAAGAGGGGAATGATTCCAACAATGTAAGGTGGACAGCTGCCAAGGGGCGTGGCGAGAGTCCATAGGTTCACTGAAAGACTGGGTGGGGAACACCTGCTTGGCTGCACAGATCCCCCTCAAGCTCACACAGGTGCTTGTGAGGTGAGCAGAGCCCACACTTAGCAGTGCACACAGAATGGGAGCCACACAGGCCCTGAGACTTGCTGTCTCAGTCCCTCTTCCTATTTCTAGACGCTACCTGCATACTCTATCCAGTTCAGGGCTCAGTGCTCAGCCTTGAAGAAAACAAGAGAGAAAACTAACTTTAAACCACTGAAGTTGTTCCAGCTGAAACAATAGGTTCTGGTAACAGAAGGGATTTGCACAGGCATTTTTCTCTTTCGTGTTCTTTCCTGAACGTGTTTGTATTCCAGCTGGTGTTTGTCCACAGAGGTGTTTTGGATGAGCACAGGTGAGTGCATCATCTGTGACTATTCTATTGCTTTCTGTCTTGTAGGAAAATTGTGTAAATAACTGCATATGCATATCTAGAATGTGGGTGTATTTCTTTAAGATGTGGTGCTGAAGATAAATGGCAAGGAAAATTATTGTTTCCAGAAATGTCCAGAAACATCTGTTATTTGGTTTTGAGACACACATTTTCCCAGTTGTAGAGATATTTTAAAAAATCAGAAAAGCTTGAATGTATGGTGTAAATTTCTCTGATATTAACTTGCCTCTGAAATTACATTTAATGTTGGATAAGGAAAAATCATTTGTAATATAGAATACTAAACTTCAGATAGGAAGCCATGCTAGAAATATCCAAGTAAAAGAAAAATAAAACCTCTTCATTTTATGGGTTTGCTTAATACCAAGTAAAACAAGTATCATGATTATTTGCTGGTTTTTGCTAATATTCATTTCATGATTTGTTTAATACAGTCCTGTCTGTTTTAAGAAATTTTTGAATTAAAAAATGGCTTCTTGTCATCTCAGAAAAGGTAGTGATTGGTGCTAGTATTGTGGTACAGACAGGTAAGCTGCCACCTGGGATGCTGACGTCTCGTATTGGAGGGCCGATTCAAGTCTCTGCTGACCTGCTAATGCACCTGGAAGGCGGCAGATGATGGCCTGACTTGTGCCCGCGACACCCACAGGGTGTCTAGAAAGGACTTCCAGGTTTCTAGCATGGCCCACCTCCGGCCATTGTGATGGTTTGGGGAGTGAATCAGAGGAAAGAAGATCTCTCTCTCTCTCTCTCTCTCTCTCTGTCTCCCCCCTTCCATCTTTCATCTGCTGGTTCACTCCCTAAATGGCCACAACTTCCAGGTCGGAGCCAGGATGAAACTAGAAGCCAGGAACTCTATCCAGGTCTCCCCTGTGGGTGAAAGGAATCCACAGGCTTGAGCCATCCTCCGCTGCTTTCCCAGCACATCAGCATGGACCTGGATCAGAAGTGGAGCTGCCAGGACCCCAGCTGGCACCATATAGGATGCTGGCACTTCAGGCAGCGATTAACTCCCTACAACACTGGTCCTGCTGCCAATCATCACCCTCATCAATCTCCAGAACTTCTGTTATCCAAAACTGAAACTCTGTACCCATTAAATCGCCCTGCCTTCATCCCCTGGTACCCACCATCCCTCTGTCTCTGAATTTGCCTGTTTGAAGCGCGTCACAGCTTTGTTCTGTGTCCTTAGAGCAGTGTCCTTGAAGTGCATCTCTGCTGCAGCGTGTGTCAGAATGTCCTTCCTTTTAAGGCTGAATACGTTCCGTTGTACACACACGTCACATCCTCAGCGTCCTTATGTCAATAGATCTTTGAGTTGGTTCCACATTTTGGTTATAATGAGTCACTGCTAGAAACACAGGAACCAATGTCTCTGAGGCCCTGACTGCAGTGTGGGAAGGGAATGTATAACCATGCAATTGCTGGGTCTTGCAGTGATTCTATTGTAGTCATTTTGGAGATCTGCCAAACTGTTTTGCACAGTTGGTGCACAACTCTCCAACCCTACCTATGGTGCTCAAGGGTTCGAGTTTCCTACATTTTCGCTAATATTTGGTATTTTCCATATTCGTTTGCTTGTTTTTATAGTCACTCCAGTGGGTGTGAAAGATTACATTTAAAAATCAATTTTCACAAGTATTTTCCCATTTACTCATTATGCAATACCTACACTTGTGGAATTTAATCTTATCTCCTTTTTCTAAGTCCTGGAAATCCTTTTCTTAGTCAGAACCTTCTAGAACAAGTATCACAATCCAGGTTCTTTGAGCTAAAATCATGGACTCTCCACCCAGCTATTCTGTCTCCCAACTCCGCATGCCACAGAAGGGTTGGTTGACCTCATGGACTTTGTTAAATGCCAGTGCTTTAATTGTGATTTTGACTAATATCAAAGGCTAACATCTGAACAGAAATAGAGGAGTTCCTGTGTGAATAGCATTTATCAGTCTTCTCGTTTCTCTCCATGTGGGGAAGACAGTTGGCTCCTCTCATCTGCTTTTCAGAGGTGTAGCAGGAAGCAAAACTCCGTCTTCAGTGCTCTGAGTAATAACTCGACTCTGCTTAAAAAGACGCCCAGCTGCGTCGTTTCAGAACTCACATGTTTGAAAGCTGCTGATTTCCTACATGTGGGAAATGGCTTTGCCTTAAATCACACTCGTGATTTCAGTCTGCTCAGAGACATTCCAGGCACTCAGCCTTTCTGTGCACCGAGGCCGCCTGCCCTGCAGAGAGGGCAGCATCCCTGCTGGGTGGACTTCTTCCAGCAGGCTCACCTTCGGGCGGAGTGTGCTGACCCTAGGTCTCTCTGCAGTCCTGAGGTCCCTGAGGCACATGCGGGACATCAAACCTTTGTAACACAGAAACCTGCTTTCTGGCTCAGAGACCCCCACACAGCAGCTTACACAGGGCGGCCCCTCCTGCTCGAGGGAAGTGAAGAGCTGCAGTTGCAGGAGCCGGTGCTGCTTTCTTGGGAGCTGCCTCGTCCAGTGGCTGTCAAAGCTGCCTTCCGTGACACAAGCCGGTCACAGCATGGAGCTGGTCGCGTGCTTTGAGGAGAACTACTTTTGCATTATGCTTCTCCATTTTATATAACCCAGGGATGCATCAAATTAAAAATTGCTGTGCAGCCTGCAAGGTTGCATCCGCCACGCATCTTTATTTCTTGTCTATTGCTTTAAGCTCATCTTAAACAAGAGTACTGCTCACCAGATTTAGCAGAATAAACTCAATTTTAGATTCATTTTTTCCAAAGACACAACCACTGAGTGTATATCTTTGACTGGGTCATGTAATATATAATCAATAGCAGAAAAATGTATGCCTCAAATTAGGAGGCTAAGTGTTTAGGGAAGCAATGTGTGACATTAAAAATTCAAACTCAAAACCACTGTGCATGCATTGGGTTTTGACTGTGCAAATGACTGATGTTGGAAATTCTAATCGCTTCTTGGCCTTTTGGCTAAGATCAAGTGCAGTGGAAATTCTGAGTAGCATATTATTATCCAACTACCAAATACTATTCGTGATTGTTTACCCTTAAATGCATTTTTCAGGTAAGTGTAAGAAAAGAAGGAGAAGCCATGAAGCTGAGGAAAACGCATCTGAATCTACTTCCGTCAATCACTCACCTCCTTCACTGTGCTATGCAGTGAGGTGCAGAGTAACTTGGTCTGTCCTTCTTCGCCAATCTAGATTGTTCCTTTGTTCCCCAACACCAAACCTATGTAGAGGAAAATTTTCCTGACTGCAGAATGTGTGTCGCAGCTCCAGATTCTCCTTGGGGCACTGCTCTCAAGTGTGTAAGGGTTCAGGTACGGAAGGGCTTGCTCAACACTCCCATCGGGAGTCCCCCAGACATCTCTAACTCAGCAGGTGTGAGAGGAACTCCCGAGCTTAGCCCACCACTCACGCTCCCACCACCTCCACTCAACTTGGACCCTCTTATAGCTTCCCCAGCCCCCAGTTTTATTCTTGTTTTAAAACATTTGTCTCAGAGAGACAGACACATAGACATGCAGAGAAAGGAGGCAGCGGGGGAGGGAGGGCATTGATTCATTTTCCAAATGCCTTAAATACCTGAAGCTGGACCATGGTCAGGGCCAGGAAGCAAGAACACAATCCAGGTCTCCACATTGGTGGCAGGGTTCCAACCACTTGAGCCATCACCGCTGCACTCCAGGTGTGCACTAGCGAAAGCTGGAATCAAGACCCAGAATTCAGGATTGAACGTAAGGACCCAGTGTGGGTGGGGGCAGCCCAGCAGTGTGCCAACCACTAGTCCAAATGCTCATCTCAGCCGGCTTTATTGCTTTTTAGTTGTTTATGCTATGACCTTGAAATCAACCTTGACTCATCACTTTCTCTCATCCTTCAAATCTAAAGCTGTTGTTGCTGCTTCTACCAAAATACATTCAGAATCCGACTGTGTCTTGCTACTCCACCTGGCCTACAACCTGGCCACAGCTCTGGGCATGGCTAGCACTGGGTCTCACCCGTATTACAGATGCCCCTTCTCCTTGCATTCCCACACGCACGCACCCCTTTTTTATCCTCAAGTACTCAGAGCATAAATGCTCATCATGATGTCACGCCTTTTCCACAACCTGCAATGACTTCCCATTTAGTTCGGAAAGGGTGCCAGGTCCTTACAGTTGTCTGTGAAGCCACCTGTTAAGAGTGGATCCCATGGCCACCCAAGCACCCATGTGGCTCTCTCACACCCCATGCCTTGCTGGCCACATACTCTTCCTTGCTGTCCTGGCTTGGGCCAGGCCCACTTAGGCAGCGAGATCTCAGGACTGCCTGTCCTTCCTGCTGGAAGGCCACTTCCTGCAGCATCAGAGTGCCTCACTCCTAGCCTTCTTCAGGTTGAAGCCAGACGTCACGTCTGAGGACGACTTGCTTAGTCCAGTTATCTAGGATTCCAGTGGGCCGGTGCATTCTTCTCCTGGCTCCACACTTTATTGTTCATTTCCATGGCATTTATCTTCTTTTCCATATGCTATGGAATGGATTGGCTTGGTTGGATCTACTGTCCACCTCTCTCTGTGGAAGCATAAAACCTGTGGCCCCCGAGCACTGCCTGCCCCCGGGGTCAAACAGTGCTCTCCTGTTGTATCCAGGGCCCTGGAACACACCCTGCACATGGTCCTGGAACACGCTTCAGCACCCTGCACGTGGCAGGTGCTCTGTCAGCACACGTTCTCTCTATGCCTGGTGCCAATCAATGGGGGTGAAAATGCACATGAAGCAAGACCTCCTTTGTATAAGCCCACAGAGTCATCCCCATCGTATTTAATACTCCACCCTGAAAAGCTGGCTGGATTGAAAATGCCATCTGCCTGTAGGAATGCCAGAAGTTCTTGTCTGATCAAAGTTTGAATTGAGGCCTCATGGTCTCCAAGGCTCTGCAGGAATGAGGAAACGGGATGCAGGTGACTGCTCTTGCAAAAACCTTTTCAGGGGCACCCACCAAGGGCAGAAGGCACTGTCGGCTCCCTTTCGGGCAGCTGCCCTTCCTGCATTTGTATTTTCTATTTTTTGTCCAAAGCAGTTTTTGCAAAAATATTCCATAGACTAAAAGAGAAGATAGCTTAACAGGACTCATATTGAACAGTAATTCACTGCTATGGATGGAAGACAAAGTTGTAAAAATTCTTACCTTTAACTTAAATCACACCAAAAACTTTAGGGAATAATGGAATTATATGGGAATAAAATGTCTGCCTTTCAAATAGATTTTACTAGAAGTGTTTTGCATTTGTATCAGCAGGCTTCAAGGCAGGGCTCCCACTCCTTCAGTTCTGAGCTCAGTGTCTGCACCTGTTGGGCCTGCAGCAGCCCCCCCACCTCCTCTCCTCCCACTCAGCTTCCATGCCCTTTACCCCAAGGGTTCCAGTGTCCTCCCCTGGCCTTCTAAGGCATGTTCCCTTTCAGTGGCGAATTAAAACAGCAGTATTTGTGATCGGTGACCACCATGTAGGCAAAAACACCCAGCAGCATTTGTGGCAGCTCCTGTTAGTTTTATGAAACAGCAAATGCCAGAAATCAGCAGTGCTGTCAGTTCCATTTACACAACTTTAAAATATTTGCCCTACAGAAAATGGAAGTCCTGAGAGCTTCAGAGGTGTCTTACTCACATTTCTGTACAAATAGTTCAGTCCAAACTTGGAAATATGAGTAAAGCAAGATAATCATCATCGTAGCTATCTAATCTGTCCATCCAACTGTATCTGTCTATGTCTATTGGTCTATTGATTCTGCTTTTCTGGAAATCCCAGAACAATATTCCAAGGACATCCTCAATGTCCCGCCATCATAACACCATCATCATTTCAGAAAGAATCCCTCACAGGGACAATGATTGTTGGCCCTCCTAGCTCCTTTCCTTGGCAACCTCCATTCTACTTTCTGTCGCCATAAAGGCATTCATTGTAGACACCGCATAAAGTCAAACCTCACAAATTGTATCCCCTTGGTGCCTGTCTGGAATTATCTCACATGCCACAATGTTCCAAGGTTCATCCATGGAGTAGCACATATCAGAACTTCATTCATTTAAAAACAATATTTAAGAGGCAGAGAGACGAAATTTAAAGTGCATGGCAAGTCATTGTTACATTATTTTATTGCTTGTTTCATGAAGAATATCAATATTCAAATTATATAATTTCTAGAAAATAATTATGAAGAGAATGGTGCATGTCAACTTTTACTACCTACAGGTCTGAGGATACTCAGTAGAGGGTGCAGTCACAATGCCCAAGGCGGGGCAAGACGGGCAGCGCCGTCTGAGTCAGAAAGCTGCAGATGCACTTGTCACAGGGAACAGACCAGACCAGCACCTGAGCACCGAGCTCACTTGCGTGACGTGTCCCTCAGGCACACACAGGGCAGAGCATGACTTCTAAGAAGCGAGGGTCCCTGGAAACAGTGAATGAAGAGACAGAGATGCCAACCAACACCTGCTGACCTGGATCCCCCAAAATGTGATCTTTGTGTTTCTGCACTGTGTCTGACAGTGTGGTCTGCAGCCTTCGTCCGAGGTGGACTGGGTGCTTGTGGAGGTGCTGCTCCTGGTCCAGACCTGACGAGCGAAATCTTGTCCAGAGCTGAGCAGTCAGCATGGTCACCTGAGACCCACGCTGGGTTGGGAACTACAGTCTGAGAATCGCAGCTCCTGTTCTCACTCAGCTTCTGCATGCGTGAGATCACAATGGCTGCTGCGCACCTGCCGCGCCCCTGCTAGGATCTCTTCCTGTTCTGAATTTCAAATAATTTGATTCTAGTGAAGCTTTTTAGTGCCTTAATGATCACAGTTATTTTACTCTTTCTCTCAAGTTTCTTTCTAGGGTAGGTGGTGAGCTTGGCTGCCCTGTAGACTCCACGCTTCACACGGTAGGTCAGTCACGTCTCCTCACTTGTTAGTCCTGAAGCTTGGGTGGGGTGGTTGACTTTGCCACTTTTTCTAACATGGAATAACAGTACTGCCAACCTAGAACGACTGTGCTGCAGATTCCGTGAAGTAGACGCTGTCAGACCAGGGCAGAACGGGTGAAATCGCTGTGCCGATTCCCTCCTCCACTCCTTCACACTAATCAAACCCCCTGTTGAGGACGAGGTAGGGAGCTTCATTACGACTGTGTCTCGTGGAGAGAAACCATGCCTTAGCACCCACCGCCTTATCAATTTTAGCAACAACCCAAGGCCGGAAGCCTATGTAAAATATTACAGTGCTGCAACATAAATAAGGAAAATAAAGTGAAATAGACTTGGACTTCTGTGAACAAAGCTGCTGCACTCCTCAGTGAGTGCTAAGCAGATGGGTGTCTCCTCCTCTCTTACGTCAAAGGAAATGGCTTACATTGTAGGTAACTTATTTTAGTGCAATGAATTTAAAATATACTGGAAAACCTTCTGCATTCTCATCCCATCATCATTTCATTAGGAAAACAGCATTTGCTATATCAAAATTAAAATGGCTATTAAATTGAAAAAACAACTCCTGCATTCACATGCACAACTCCGAGTTGCTCCATGCAACAGGCTCACTCACGTCGTATTTGGAATTAGGTTTCAGTGATAGGATATCAGGACAGACCCAAAAAGTAATGAAAGTTAAAACCCAATGCTCTTCTGACACAAAGATCAGTGAGCAAAGCTGATCTTAAAGATGACTCAGGGGCTGGCACTGTGGTGCAGCGGGTTAAAGACCTGGCCTGAAGTGCTGGCATCCCATAAGGGTGCCGGTTATGGTCCCGGCTGCTCCTCTTCCTATCCAGCTCTCTGCTACGGCCTGGAAAAGCAGTAGAAGATGGCCAAGTCCTGGGCCCCTGAACCCACATGGGAAACCTGGAAGAAGCTCCTGGCTCCTGGCTCCTGGCTTCGGTTCGGTGCAGCTCTGGCCATTGATGCCATTTAGGGAGTGAACCAGCAGAAGGAAGACCTTTCTCTGTCTCTCCCTCTCACTGTCTGTAACTCTACTTCTCAGACAAATAAATAAAATCTTAAAAAAAAAGATGACTCAGGACCACGTCATCCACAACGCCTTGGTGTGGGTTCTGCAGGATCGAAGGTGAACTACGTGTCTGGGTGTTTGAGCACAACCAGGCAAGTGTTCAATCAGACAGAAAAAGGAAACAGCTTTGCTGCTGCAGCAGCACATGAAGAACGCCTCTGAGTGGTGTGACGGGAAGACATGGAGCATTACAGCGACGGGTTCCCTGCTTTACCGGTCTAGACCAGGAGGTGCCTGGCACGTACAAGCTATCCCTTCACCACGTGGAGTCAGCTCACTTACCTCACAGCTGTGCCTGACTGAAAGCTACGTTTAAAAAAGAAAACACCCATATAGGATGTTGGTGTTGGAGACAGAAGCATTACCTGCTATGCCACAGCGTTGGCCCCACTAAGAAATTTCTAAATGCATTAGACTGATAAGTGTAAAAGCTTGACTGTTGATGAGCAAATTAATATGTTATCCCTCTTAGTATTTTTTTTTGTTTGTTCTACTTAATACTTTGGGTTGAATACTGTAATCAATACACAATTCTTCTTAAGTGCTGAAACTTAACTGAAAAGTGATTGCTGTTAAATATAAGAGTGGGAATAAGAGAGGGAAGAGATGTGCAATTCGGGACATGCTCAAGCTGACTTACCTCAAACGGTAGAGTTAGAAACATACCAGGGGATTCCAATTCAATCCTATCAAAGTGGCATGTACCAATGCCATCTCACTAGTCCCGGTGATCAATTTCTGTTCACAATTGATCATAATGATAGGACTAAGAACCAAAGGGATCACATAAACAAGAATAGTGTCTGCAAATACTAGCTGATAGAATCAAAAAGGGAGAGAACGATCCAACATGGGAAGCGAGATACACAGCAGACCCATAGAATGGCAGATGTCCTAAACAGCACTCTGGCCTCAGAATCAGCCCTTAGGGCATGCGGATCCGGCTGAAAAGCCCATGAGAGTATTTCAGGCATGGAAAGCCAAGACACTCTGTGGAAAAAAAAAAAACCCTAAATGAAAGATCTCTGTGAGTGAGATCCCAGTGGAAAGAACGGGTCATCAAAGAAGGAGGTACCTTTCTCTGAAGGGAGGAGAGAACTTCCACTTTGACCATGGCCTTGTCAAATATGATCAGAGTCAGTGAACTCAGGGGGCTTCCATAGCCTTGGCAGCTCATGACAAGAGCCTAGGGTGATTACTGATGCCGTAAACAAGAGTGTCAATTTGTTAAGTCAACAACAGGAGTCACTGTGCACTTACTCCTCATGTAGGATCTTTGTCCTTAGTGTGCTTTACATTGAGATTTAATGCTATAACTAGTACTCAAACAGTATTTTTCACTTTATCTTTCTGTGTGGGAGCAAACTGTTGAAATCTTTACTTAAAGTATGCTAAACTGATCTTCTGTATATAAAGAGAATCGAAAATGAATCTTGATGTGAATGGAAGGGGAGAGGGAGTGGGGAAGGGGAGGGTTGCGGGTGGGAGGGATGTTATGGGGGGGGGGAGCCATTGTAATCCATAAGTTGTACTTTGGAAATTTATATTCATTAAATAAAAGTTAAAAAAAAAACCATAAATTTGAAACAGGGAGATACAAAAAAAAATTAAAAATTTTAAAAAAATTAAAAAAAAAAACCATGGGACTTCCCATAACTGATGTGTAAATATGTGAAGAACACTGCATTTTAAAATTTGCATTAATATGTTAATGATCTTGTTCAAAAATATTAGATAGAAAAAGATAACTGGTAATCCAATTCCTTCTAGTAAACTAGCACAACTTAACTATCTAACTACGGATCATGTAACAGAGGATACGCAGTACAATTTTACCATTAACACAAATACAAACATTTTAAAAAGACTATTATCAAACCAAATATATTAGAGTATTAACCACATTACCTTGTACATAGCTGGTTTTGTGCTGTGGATTAAATATAGAATAAGCATTAGTAAAATCAGTCTGATTCATCATGATCTGTATCATGATGTATATTTTTAAAAACAATATTTATTTTATTTATTTGAAAGGCAGAGAGAGACACACAGAGAGGCAGAGGTTTCCCAACCACTGCTTCACTCCAGGTGTCCACAACTGTAGGAGCTGGGTCAGGCGAAAGCCGGTAGCCTAGATCTCAGTCTGGGTCTCCCAATGTGTGGCAGGGACTGAAGTACCTGAGATATCGCTCGCTGCACCCCAGGGTGCACAGCAGACATTAGCTGAAATCAGTATATTTGAAGATCTACCCAACCCCATAACCCCATAGAAAATACAATCCTCAGAGCCAGCTCTAAGAACTTGTGACAAATCAGCGAAATGACAAGGATGCACACACTTACAGATTTTTAAAACATGCATTAATTTTTAAAAGTATCAGGATACCTATAAAGGAAATTGGGGCAGGAGTTGTGGTGCAGTGTGTTAAGCTGCAGCTTGGGATACCTGCACCCCACACTGGAGCGCCTGTTGAGCCCCATCTACAAATTCCTGCTAAGGTGTGTGGGAAGTAGAGGATACCGACTCACATACTTTAGTACCTGGTACCCCCACAGGGGAGACTTGAGTGGAATTCTTAGTTCTTGGCTTCAGCCCAACCTAATGCCAGCTGTTGTGGTCATTTAGGGAAGATAAAGATTCTCTAGCTCTCTGCCTCTCTCTCTCTCTCCCTGTCACTCTTTCAAATAAATACAGATTAAACATAAGCAAACTAAAAATTATTAGTAAATTATTTAATTGTCAATAAAAGCTCAAAAGAATCTGTGGTCAAGTCAACATATTTCATTAAAATGTATAAATAAAGGATCACTATAAATAAGTACTTATATTTAAATGTAAGCAACAGTTAGAAAATTAAAAACTTAAAAGTAATCTAGTAGGGGCCAGTGCTGTGGTGCAGCGGGTTAATGCCCTGGCCTGTAGTGCCAGTATCCCATATGGGTGCCAGTTATAGTCCCGGCTGCTCCTCTTCCTATCCTGCTCTCTACTGTGGCCTGGGAAAGCAGTAGAAGATGGCCAAGTCCTTGGGCCCCTGCACCCATGTGGGAGACCCAAAATAATCTACTGGCTCCTGGGTTCGGATCTGTGCAGCTCCAACCGTGCGGCCAATTGGGGAGTGAACCATCGGATGAAAGACCTCTCTCTCTCTCTCTCTCTCTCTCTCTCTCTGTCTCTCCTCTCTGTGTAACTCTGATTTTCAAATAAATAAATAAATCTTTAAAAAATTAATCCAGTAGCCATTAACCATATGATGCTTAATAACAAAATTACCCACAGTAACACAAAACATTTAGAGAAAAAAATGTATTCTTTTGCCTATGAAATTATACAGATATAAACTTTTTTTCAACATAAAAATGGAAGAAGAGAGGAAGTGAGAGAGACTGGAAAAATATTTGACCTTCTCAGGTAGCAGAAGATTATCTGATATGGCGTAATATCTATCTGCAACAAAAACATAAAAACCATATGCACAGAATCTAGACAGATAGATACATGGTTCATAGATTCTCCCTAATCTAATTAATACACCTAAGACCAGCTCTGTGGCCTCATTGGTGAACTCCACCAAACCATTAGCGTTAATACCTGCTCTATGCAAACTCTTCAAAGGCAGTTGAAGAGGGAAGCATGATCTTCCACTCATTCTATGAGGCTGTCTGTCGAAGATCAGACGAGACACCTCAGGAGAAGAAAAGGAGAGACCATAGATGCAGAACTCTTCAGGAAAACGCCAGCAGACTGAGTCCCCAAACACATAAATGATCATAGTGATCGAGTGAGATTCCGTCCAGGAAAATGAAAACGAATTGAGCTGACTCACACATCAGGCATGGAAAAGCTCTTGGCAAGATGAGCAATTCAGTGATGTACGTTATGGGCAGCGTCCAGCGTGAGCAAGGCTGCAATGGCAGAAAGTCCTTGGATTCCTGCAGCCAGGCCAGGGAGAGGCCAGAGTGCAGGCACCACCCACAGGCCTGGGGCTGCTCCGGGGCAGAGCGGCTGAAATGCTCTATAACGCAGGGAGACTGCTCAAGGGCCTGGCTTGCTTTTGAGGGCAGGCTTGGAAAATGCCATTTGGTGATGCCGCACAGCTCTGAGCTCTGGGTACCCACCAAGAAAAATCTAATGCTACACTTAGGGAGCTGAACTGTGTGACCTGTTAGTTGTGTTTCCAGAAGGCTTTCTACACAAAACTGAAATAATAAGCGCCTGAAGTCAAACTGGAATGCCCCCCACCCATCTGAGTAGAGTGGAAGGGAGGAGAGCACAGGAAGACCCAGCCCACGAGGTGGGCAGAGGTTCATACTCCGTCCAGGCCGCGGTGTTCAGTTGGGCATAACAAGAAGACAAGGAAGCAACTCCACGAGGCTCTTAGTTTTCCACTGGAACGTTCCCCAGTCGAGATGTGTCTGCTGTCCCAACTTTAAATGTTATTTTGCTCATAGGATTCAGGATCTGTTTCTTGTACTCCTTAGCACTGAGAAGAAAACATCATCTATATAACATCAGAGTGTTCTTTACTTAAATAAGCACAGATTTTATGAAATCGTATGAACACTTAAGACACTGTATTTCAAATCTAGCTATTTCATCCAGGGAAATGTCATTAATTATGGCATCTTTAAATTGGCTGCATAAAAAAGAGAAAAGACCTGAGTGTTGAGTGCAATAAATGTAACTTAAATATATAAATTCAGGATAAAATATCATCCCAGCAGAATCCTACTTTTTACTTGTGTTGTGTTCTAGCTACTGCATTTTCCTGTATGATGGTTAATAGAACCATGAGATATCATAAACATGGCAAGAATAAATCTAAAACATCTTTGTTTACTCTTAATCCGTATTTCATACAAATTCCAAAGGGGGAAAGGCTTATCACCACACGGAAGGCAGTGAAGTTCCTTTATTCAGTTTTATCTCCTGTGAAACATGCATTGGGCTTTATGTATTGATAATCCTCAACATCTCTCTTGAACAGAATACAGAAGAGTCAGTAAATTAACTTCAATGTAATTAGATTTGCAGCAAAATAATAGTCTGCACTTTTACAAATTTAAAGGAAATAATCATTTTCCACAACGGACTGTGTTAATTAGGTTTATTTGGATGTTTATTTACTCTGCCCTTTTTAAATTATGCCTTCACTATAATCCTGCAGGTAAGCACAAAACAAAATGCATATTTTATTCCTTAAAAGGATGAAATCGAACTGTCAAGACTAAACACCTAAAATTTAAAGTGCTGTAATTTTTATATCTCTTAACAAAATCCAAGATTTCCTTTTATTATTTTCCTTTGTGGAGCTCTGCTTGCCAAACACATCTGCAGGTCTGAGTCTGAGTGCTCTCAGTGTCGCTGTGAAGTTGTGCCCTCCCCCAGCACACGGGTGATGTGCACTGTGCCCTCCCCCAG
The DNA here is from genome assembly GCF_051225735.1 of Oryctolagus cuniculus. Taxonomy (NCBI): domain Eukaryota; kingdom Metazoa; phylum Chordata; class Mammalia; order Lagomorpha; family Leporidae; genus Oryctolagus; species Oryctolagus cuniculus. Next base: position 93,296,498 of record NC_142882.1, read on the forward strand.
CACACGTGTGATGTGCACTGTGCCCTCCCCCAGCACACGGGTGATGTGCACTGTGCCCTCCCCCAGCACACGTGTGATGTGCACTGTGCCCTCCCCCAGCACACGGGTGATGTGCGCTGTGCCCTCCCCCAGCACACGGGTGATGTGCACTGTGCCCTCCCCCAGCACACGGGTGATGTGCACTGTGCCCTCCCCCAGCACACGGGTGATGTGCACTGCCCTCCCCCAGCACACGGGTGATGTGCACTGTGCTCTCCCCCAGCACACAGGTGATATGTACTGCTCTCCCCCAGCACACGGGTGATATGCACTGTGCTCTCCCCCAGCACACGGGAGATGTGCACTGCCCTCCCCCAGCACACGGGTGATGTGAACTTGCGCTCTGCTATCAGAACACGGGTGATGCTGCCTCCTCCATTAACATAGACAATAAAAATCCTCAGTATGCCTTTTTTCAGGGCAATTTTACCTGTATCATAACATAATTGGAAATTAGTTTACATTTGATAATGTAGTTTTGAAAACAACACTAAAGAAAACTTGTGTTGGGGAACGAAGTTATTCCAAGTCTTGGCAAACCACAACTGCGGGGGCTACGAGGCGGCAGACCTAACTGCTTGCTCTTCTTCTGGGCACCTGTCTAAGTCAAGGGGACGTGTTTTATGCTGGTGCCACCTGCTCTTTGTCTTAAACAATATGCCACATCACAGAACGCCTTGGAACGACCCACTTGTCACCAGGCCTTGACATCACTGCTCGTTGGAATGTCTTCCTTTCTAATCTGAGGTACACCTGTGCTTTTTGTCACCATTTGATCCCAGTTCCTTAGCCCAGTGTCTGACAGATATGTGGTTTTCAATATAATGCTTCTTTGAAGAGTAAGAAATGAATATGATTCTTGGCATGTTCTAAGTGAACCATACGAAGTAGCCTAGATTTCTAAAATTATTTTGATTTTGATCATAGATAACTTGATTTTTCCAGGACTTTCATTTATACTACTACGAAATTTTATTAATCCTTGATTAACTAGAATCTTACTTTCTTGATTGTTTGGAAATTGGTGCCTTGAACACAAAGCATTTTATCACGTCTCTGACCGTATTCTACCTGTTGCATTTCTTTACTTTGAAGAACATCATTTCCAGAAAGTATATGGGTGTATCAAGTATAAAATCTTGCTAAAAATTCACATTACTCTTTATAAATCCTTACCAAATTTGATTTGATTTTGTGAAAAGAAAACCACTTTAAGTTGTATAGGATTAGGTCCTTCTGATATTCATCACCATCAGGCATCATGCTACTGCTCACATAAATATTCCATGTGATAGGTATAATTATTCACATGTTAAGATGGGAAAGCTGAAGTTCGGTGAGTTGTGTGGGTGTGGTATCGTGGAAGTCCATGTACTGGAACAGCCGTTGAAGTGCATATTGAAGCGCTGTCTTGCGCTGGCCTCACCGTGCCACACAGAGGAGTGTAGGTTGTCGCAGTCAGCGTTCTAGTCCATGGGGTCGGAGTTACTTGAAAGGGACTACATTCCTGTCACATAACAAGGATCTTGTCTGCTCTTGTTGACCCAGACATTACTCGTCCACCTTGCAGATTTCAACATCTGATAAGAAAAATCATTGACACGTTAGATACCTTGGATCAATGCAATTTTTGTAGATATATGATTAATTTCCAACTAATTATATATCTTTTTAAAGCATTTCAGACAGATTTCTAGTTAGAGCATCCATTAGCAACAGGGACCAATATTTCTCAGTGAAAAATCAGTGTTTGGAATGTCTGAAAAACACTACTTCCTTTCCCAGGTTGGAAGTAGATGGAATATTGTCATAGAACATTCAAAATTTTGAGGTATTGATAATTTATGTGGGCATATGAACAAAATACCATTAATAGAAACTTCCTGGACAACCTCAGATTATGGTTTTTCTTACTTTCTGAGGAGGCAGTGAAGTATAATTTAAAATCACGGAGTTTAGTTATAATCTGCCTATAAAAGTTCATATTTTCTACTAAGTATAATCCAGAAACCAATTTATCTCATCTTGACATTTGCATTTAAATAAAATTGACTCAAGGCTTTCATCCCTTACTCTGTGTGAAGTTCATCATATTTTCGAGATTTCTACAAATAGACTTTACATGGCTGTGTTTTCTACAGATCAGTTTCTGCTGTCAGAGAGTGTATTCATTTCCCAACAAGACTGTGATCAAATCAGGAGGATGCTGTTTTTATTTCGTTTTTGATGTGGCTTTGTCTCATCAGTGGAAATTTCCAGACCTGCAGATAGAAATGCCTGAGCGTGTGTTTCCCTCCAGTTCCATAACTGAACGTGCAACCTTGGTGCCGAAGCCCTTTGTTAGTCCCCCTTTCATTGCTACATCTAACGAATATGATAGGAGGTTCTTAGGAAGAAGGAGGTTTGTTTTGGTTCATAGTTTTGGAGGTCCACAGCCCAGGAGCATGTTACCGTGTTGGCCAGAACTCTTACAGAGGATGGCCACACAGTAAGCCAGGAAGCCGAGAGAGAGAGAGAGAGAGAGAGAGAGAGAGAGAGAGAGAGGAGCACAAGTCCCCTTCCTCAGAAACTTTAATTCCTATCTCTGAAGCACTAACAGAAGATTCTGGAGGTCGAGACTTAAACAAATAGGCCTTTGGTGGGCCCACATTATTTTCCAAACATAGCAACTTTCCTGTCTCCAGTCGTGATACCACTCCCTTCTCTCTTTTTATGAATGTGCCTTTCAAGTACCCAGTAAAGGAAGGGAATCTAAGATTTTCTGAAGACAGGGTCAGGGACACCCCCAACTGCTGTTGCCACTGCTGGAGCCCCAAGGAGCATTCAAACCTACACGACACCAGAATCCTACATAGCACTCTGGCATTTGTCTAAACTCATGGTAAACCTACTACAAGATGGCTTCTGTTTCATTTTGTTTGTTTTTCTAAACTACTTAATTATGTACAGCGCACTGTGGTAACAATACTCAATCCATAGTGGTGTCATAAAATCACATTTACTTCTTGCTCATTACACAAGCATCCAGGGCTCCCACAAGTGCTGCTGCTGGGACATCAGGGAGGCTTCGGGGACAGGGAGGGGAGGTCTCTCCAGCCTCTCCCAGCTCACCCCAGTTGTCCTGGCCACTCCCCGGAGGGAGGGGAGGTCTCTCCAGCCTCTCCTGCTCACCCCAGTTGTCCTGGCCACTCCCTGGAGGGAGGGGAGGTCTCTCCAGCCTCTCCTGCTCACTCCAGGTGTCCTGGCCACTCCCCGGAGGGAGGGGAGGTCTCTCCAGCCTCTCCTGCTCACTCCAGGTGTCCTGGCCACTCCTTGGAGGGAGGGGAGGTCTCTCCAGCCTCTCCTGCTCACTCCAGGTGTCCTGGCCACTCCTTGGAGGGAGGGGAGGTCTCTCCAGCCTCTCCTGCTCACTCCAGGCGTCCTGGCCACTCCCTGGAGGGAGGGGAGGTCTCTCCAGCCTCTCCCAGCTCACTCCAGGTGTCCTGGTCACTCCCTGGTGGGAGGGGAGGTCTCTCCAGCCTCTCCTGCTCACTCCAGGTGTCCTGGCCACTCCCCGGAGGGAGGGGAGGTCTCTCCAGCCTCTCCTGCTCACTCCAGGTGTCCTGGCCACTCCTTGGAGGGAGGGGAGGTCTCTCCAGCCTCTCCTGCTCACTCCAGGTGTCCTGGCCACTCCTTGGAGGGAGGGGAGGTCTCTCCAGCCTCTCCCAGCTCACTCCAGGTGTCCTGGCCACTCCTTGGAGGGAGGGGAGGTCTCTCCAGCCTCTCCTGCTCACTCCAGGCGTCCTGGCCACTCCCCGGAGGGAGGGGAGGTCTCTCCAGCCTCTCCCAGCTCACTCCAGGTGTCCTGGCCACTCCCTGGAGGGAGGGGAGGTCTCTCCAGCCTCTCCCAGCTCACTCCAGGCGTCCTGGCCACTCCCTGGAGGGAGGGGAGGTCTCTCCAGCCTCTCCCAGCTCACTCCAGGTGTCCTGGCCACTCCCTGGAACTGGCACCCTCTGCACTGTTCACTGGAATATGCGCTTTCCCCAGGGAGAGTGTCCCTGCTTCAGCTACTGGAAAAAGAGCAATAAAGCTATTTATTGTTATTACTTTTATTATTATTTGAAAGGCAGAGTTACCAAGAGAAAGAGAGCGAGAGACAGAGAGACATCTTCCATCTGCTGATTCACTCCCCAAATGGCTACAATGGCCAGGGTTGGGGCAGGGCAAAGCCAGGAGCTAGGAACTTCAACAGGGTCCCTCACATGGGAGGCAGGGCCCCAAGCACCTGGACCATCCTCTGCTGCCTTCCCTGGTGCATCAGCAGGGAGTGGTATTGAAAGTGGAACAGCAGGACTCAAGCTGACAGCAGTATGGGATTCAAGTATCGCAGGCAATGACCAAACTGACTCTACCAAAATAATAGCCCCTATGAGGTTTTGTTTTGTTTTGTTTTGTTTTGTTTTGTTTTGACAGGCAGAGTGGACAGCGAGAGAGAGAGAGACAGAGAGAAAGGTCTTCCTTTTTCCATTGGTTCACCCCCCAATGACCACTGCGGCTGGCGCACTGCGCTGATCTGAAGCCAGGAGCCAGGTGCTTCTCCTGGTCTCCAATGCGGGTGCAGGGCCCAAGCACTTGGGCCATCCTCCACTGCACTCCTGGGCTACAGCAGAGAGCTGGACTGGAAGAGGAGCAACCTGGACAGAATCCGGCGCCCCAACCGGGACTAGAACCCTGGGATGCTGGCACCGCAGGCGGAAGATTAGCTTATTGTGCTGTGGCCCCGGCTTCTATAAGGGTTTTTAAAATCCGAATAAGCAAAGAATTTTTAGTTTTGACTTCTTGCTGTGTTTACAGTCAGATACTCACATTGATAAACACAACTAAAGTTATTTCAAAACATGCTTTTTCTCCTTTGTTTTCTTACCCATTTTTGTGTGTTGTGTTATATTTCTCTCTCTCTCTCTCTCTCTCTCTCTCTCTCTCCCTCTCTCCCTCTCTCTCCTTTCTGTCCCCCTCTCTCTCTAACCTTCTCATCATTTCAATGGAGGCCATCAAGAGAAGTTAGCCTCTTTAACTCTGTAGAAGCATGGATTCTCAACACCTCTCCCTCTCTTTCAACTCTTGCTATTAGCTGTTTTTCCTGTGTCCAGATTTTCACTTATTGTCTTATCAAATGCAAATCCAAAAATCCATCCCCATTTAGCACGGATCTCTAGTCATTTACACTGGGCTGTTGGCTCTTTGGTACCTGCCATCTTGCCAATCAAGCAATCCAGAAATTATTATATTGACTTTAAATTTCAGAAGAGTACAAGTCCAGGCAACTCCATAATATGGCAAAGAGTCTCCTTAATGAAGAACTTATAAACATGAAAAAAGGAAAAGAAAATAAAAGGATCTCTTAAGAATAATCACATTTTGGTTCGGGTATTTTAGCACAGCTAATAAAGCCACTGCTTGAGACACCTGCATCCCATATGAGGGAGCTGGGGCTCCCGTCCCACCGGCACTTCTCCTTCCCATATGAGGGAGCTGGGGTCCCCCCTCCCACTGCCACTTCTCCTTCCCATATGAGGGAGCTGGGGTCCCCCCTCCCACCGGCACTTCTCCTTCCCATATGAGGGAGCTGGGGTCCCCCCTCCCACCGCCACTTCTCCTTCCCATATGAGGGAGCTGGGGTCCCCCCTCCCACCGCCACTTCTCCTTCTCATATGAGGGAGCTGGGGCTCCCCTCCCACCGCCACTTCTCCTTCCCATATGAGGGAGCTGGGGCTCCCCTCCCACCGCCACTTCTTCCCATCCAGCTTCCTGCACCCTGGGATGCAGCAGGCTCAAGTACTTGGGTTCCTACTATCCATGTGGGAAACCCAGATGGAGTCCAGACTTCTGACTTCTGCCTGGCCCATCGGCAGCTGTTGCAGGTGCTTGGGGAGTGAACCCGTAGAGCAAAGATCTCTCCCTGCTTATCAGTATGTTTCTGTCTGTCACTCTACATTCCAATAAAAGAGCATAGCAAAAATAATAATCATATTTATATCATAAAATGAGAATCATGATCATTATTTTTGAAGATTTATTTATTTATTTAAAGTTAGAGTTACACAGAAAGTGAAGGAGAGGCAGAGAGAGAGAGAGAGAAAGAGAGAGAGAGAGAGAGGTCTTCCATCCACTGGTTCACTCCCCAATTGGCCACAACAGCTGGAGCTGTGCCAATCCGAAGCCAGGAGCCAGGAGCTTCTTCCAGGTCTCCCACTTGGGTGCAGGGGCCCAAAGACTTGGGTCATCTTCCACTGCTTTCTCAGTCCATAGCAGAGAGCTGGATTGGAAGTGGAGCTGCCGGGACTTGAACCAGCACCCATATGGGATGCTGGCACTACAGGCAGTGGCTTTACTCACTATGCCACAGCACCGACTCCTGTGATATTATTTATTAATTTTGGAGCCAAACTGTGTCTGCTACTATGACAAGCTCTTGAAGTAAATTCTCTCACTTCATCACACAGTTTTGTAGCACACAGACTATTCGATCATTGTACAGAGAAATTAACCCTCAGAGTAGTAATGGCATTTACTCAAGATCACACTACACATTTTATAATTCCTGGCTCACCATTTTCCATTGAGCAGTGTTTCTTCCTTTTAATTATCATAGGAAGCTGTTATACAATTTAATTTTTTTTGTATCTTTGAGAAACAGAAATAAAGTGAGCTGCAATTTGCTGGTTCGCTCTGTAAGCACTCAGAATGGCTAGTGCAGGGCTGGCCCAAACACAGGAGCTGGTAACTCAATCCAGGTCTCACACAGGCTCGACTCAAGCCCCACCACAGGATCAGAGACAGTCTTCAGAGAAGTAGTAAAAGGCAATCCTAAAATTTGTGTGAAGGCACAATAGATTTTAATAAAAAGCAGTTTTGAACACAAAGATCTAAGCTGGAGATATCACAACGACAGATTTCAAGACGTTCCACAGAGCTAATGTAGCCAGAACGATGCGGCACTGTGTAAAAGCAGACACACAGCACAAGGGAACAGAAGAGGAATTCTAGAAACAAATCCACGCGTATACAATCAACTTATCTTTGGCAAAGGTACCCACGAAGGACAGTTTCATTAATAAATGATGCTGGGAAAACAGCTATCCAGACACAGAAGACTGAAGCAATAAAGATTCCTCTCCCAAACAATAATCAACCAGAACAGATCAAAGATCTAAATACAAGACTTGAAACTGTGAAACTGCTGGAACGCTTAGGGAAAAGGACTCGAGACATTGGCATAGGCAGCAAAACAAAGCCAGTCCAAAATAGTCAAAGGGGATTTCATCAAACTAAGAAGCTTCTGAATAGCAAAGAAAACAATCAACAGAACAAAGAGACAACTGACAGGACGGAAGAAAATACTTGCAAAATGACAAAAGATTCCTCTGGCAAAAGACTGATATCCGGAATCTATAAGGAACCCAAAAACCTCAACAACAAAGCAAAAAGTAATCCAAGCCTAGGTAATTACTCTGAGTTATATCCTATCTGAACTGCAGAAGTCCAGAGGAAACCAGAAAGTCCTAAAAGAGCCAGAGGTAGAGGGGAAAAACCACTATCTGCCTGTATAGCAGTTAGGAAAACACCACGAATTTCAGCTGCTTCTCTAGTCCTGACTCTGCTTTCAATCCAACTTCCTGCTGCTGCTTACCCGAGGAGGCAGCAGGTGTGGCCTCAGAGACCTGGGTCTCTGCCCCAGCTTTGGGAGAAGCAGACTGAGTTCCAGGCTGCTGGCTTCAACTCCACCCAGCCCTGACGACATGTGGGAGTGAACCAGCAAATGGGAGATCTCTCTCCATCTCCATTTCTCTCTCTCTCTCTCTCTCTCCACCTTTCAACAGAAATTAACATGAAAGGTGTGAAAAAAAAATAGAGGTCATGGAGCCGGTGCTGTGGTAGAATGGGTTAAGCATCCGCCTGCAGCACCAGCATCCCATATGGGCACCGGTTCGAGTCCCAGATGCCCCACTTCTGAACTAGCTCCCTGCTGATGGCCTGGGAAAGCAGTAGAAGATGGCAAAAGCGGTTGGGCCCCTGTACCCATGTGGGAGACTCAGAAGAATCTCCTGGCTTCAGATCAGCTCAACACTGGCCATTGCTGCCATTTGGGGGAGTGAGTCAGTAGATGGAAGACCTGTCTCTCCCTCTCTCTGTCTGTGCCTCTCAAGTAAATGAATAAATCTTTATAAAAAAAGAGGTTATGTGAGCCAAAAGAAAACAGAATTACATAATAAAAGTGAGGAAATAAAACCTATAACATACAAGGTAGATATTAATTCAGCATCAATAATCAAATTCATATATGAATAACCTATATACCAATAAAAGAATGATGCTTGTTGACATGAATGAAACCCAAGAACAAATTACATGTTATCTGTTAGAAATACAGTTTAACTCTAAAAGTTTGGATAGGTTAAGTAAAGGGATAGGAAACAACACACCATATTACCCATGGCCTAAAGACTGCAGGTGCAGCTGTGGTAACTTCACCAAAACCAGATTGTTAGGGCAATGAAAATTATCAAAGATAACATGCAGGGATGCTGCATAATGACAATAGTCGGTTTTCACAGAGCACAACAATCCCGATTACACACCCAACAACGCAGCAATGGCTGAAAGGAGAGCAGGACAAGTGAGACCAAGCCGTGATTAGTTAGCTCCTTCAACCTCTCAGCACTTGTCAGTAACCTGGTCAGAAAATCAGTACGGTATGTCTGGTTTCAGTTCTATACAATCTCATTCAGAAAACAAAAGCAGAGTCCACTGTCTGACTCATTGTAGACAGCCAAGATTAACCTCAAAATCAGGTAGACGTTTTATGAAAGGAAAGTTGCAGAATACTGACAAGCACAGCTGCCAAACTCCTCCATAAAAATGAGCAGATCCGAGGCAGCAAAGCATGAAAAGAACAAAACACCACCGCTAAATGCCGCATGCATGAGGGTTTCAAGTTTGGAAATTTGCTAAGTGCAAATCCCCGCATCATAGGCTAAGGAAGAAAGCAGTGTGATCGTTCAAGGATTAATGCACAGTATTAATTGATACCAGTTGAATTGGCAAATGGAAGCCTGAAATAGGCATATTCTGTTTACCCCCAAACAACCTGCTTTTCTTTGAGAAGATGCATTGTGCACTTGAGAATTAATCCATCTTCCACAAACGCAGCCTGGAATAATCTTTTGGAGAATGTCACTGATGGGCAGAGACGCAGAGACTCCGCGATGGTGAGCCCGAGTGTCAGGGACTGTAGAGTGTGTATGGCCATGAGAATTAAATGGCGTTTGGTGGAGGAAGACAGGGCACTGACCCATAGAGAGTCACTGTTCCTCTTTGGGGAGTCATCCGTAGTCTTCACTGTGATGGGGAACCCCACCTTCTCATGCTGGATTGGGGTAAAGGCAGCAGTCTCTCAGTGCCTTCACTCTGCTGTCATTCGGTCCATCCTGCAGACCAAAGAGAGGCCCCGGCATACAACAGGGAGCTCAGCAAGTGTTCCCCACCCTGGGGCAGCGTGGCTCCGTAGCCTGTTTCCTGTGTCATGGAACACAGGCAGCTGCAGGGTCCAGGAACAGGACTGGAAGCAGCCTAACAACACCAGTCGTTTCTCTCACTCACATGACAGGAACACGAGGAGCAGATGAGATCAGGGCAGGAGGGTGTCAGTCGCTCCTGGGGCAGCTCGTTGGCAGGCTCAGAGGCCCAGCTGCCCAATGCACCCTACTCAGTCTATCTTAGGACCTGGACTTTGCCGAATCCCTTTAGTGCCCAGTTGCCAGATCACACCTTCCTCTGCACCTCAGTGGCACCGACATTCAGAAAGGGAAACAGCATGGAAGGTGTGGGGAGCAGCCCGGACTGGACTGAGTTACTGGAATTAAGACTTATTCTACGCATCTGCTCTCCCACAATATGGCGCTGGGAGAGAAGTAAACAGCTTCCGCACAGCTGCCTCCAGTTCAACCAATAAACTGTAGGACTTGCTCCTGATTGGAGGAGAGCAGCGTACTCGGCGTGTGGGCAGCCGAGTTGGGATTGGCGGAGGAGGACTATAAAGGAGGAGAGAGACAACATGCACCAGGAACATCTAAGGGGAACATCTAGCTGAAGGAACACCTGTGCAGCCCCCGAGAAAGCCGGCCAGCGGTGTGCCACTCCCCTGCGGAAGTGGGGAAAGTGGCCAGGGGGAACCGCCCTTCCACGGAGGTGGGAGGGACAGTAGCCAACCCGGGAAGAACCAGCAGCAAACCCGGGGAAGGCTGAGCAGACGAAAGAACAGCGCAGGGTCTTGTGTCGTTCCCCCACGAAGACGGGGAGCAACATAATGGTGCCGTGACTCGGATATGAAGCCTAGGCAGGGTCTAGTGTCGTTCCTCCACGAAGAGGGGGAGCGACATAATGGTGCCGTGACTCGGATAGGAAACCTAGAACGGATAGCAAACTTAGGAGGGAAGAAACGGGAAGAACTGGGAAAATATCGGAGAGAGAGACTAGCAAACAGCCTAGGGAAATTACCGGAGAAAGAGACTAGCAAACAGCCTAGGGAAAAGCCGGACGAAAAAGGTGCCGGAAGAAGCTATTGAAAGCCTAGGCATAGACTCGGATACGGACTACAAGGGGAAGCTGGGAGAAATCTCTAAGGTCGAAAGCGAAAGTGAAAGCTAGAACAAACAGACTCGGATGCGGACTGTGGGGAGAGGCCAGGAGAAATGAGGGAGGAATATTGTTTGGAAGAAAGCTTGGGGAAACATACCGGGTAGAGAAAAATGTTAGGGAAATTGAAGCCGCGGGGGGCAGGCCGAGGCGGAGACGAAAGCCACTTTGGGGTTCTCAAGTTAGCCCGGGAATGGGGGGCGAAAAGTTGAAACCAGAAGTGGAAACGTAAGCCTGATTGGGATCCGTCTGATTAGCCCGGGGAGCAAAGGACGGGAAGCCAAACCGTGGGGCGGAGACGTAAGCTGGGTTGAATTCGCCAGGCTAGCCCGGGGAACTTGGATTGAATGCTAGTGGTGGAGACGCAAGCTACGCTGTGTGACTCGCGGAAGCCGCCGCGTGCAGAGAGAGCACGGGGCGTGAATAGATAGGGAACGTGGGGCTGGCGCGAGGCCGTGGTTCAGACGCGAAAGGGCTAGTGAGAGACTGCGGAGTGTGCGCGCGAAGCCGAGCCGCGCAGATGAGAGAGGCGCGGGCTGAAGCGGCTCAGAGCCGGAAAGCCGCCGAGAAGCAGCCTCGGGGCGGAGCCCGCTGGTGGGGCGAGGCGCCAGGAAGCCGCGCGGAGCCATGAAGCTGCCTGCAGGGCGAGGCGCCGGGAAGCTGCAGGGATAAGAGAAATAGAAGTTTAGAAGTAAAATGAGAGAAATAGGAATGCTGGAAGATAGAAGTAAAATGGGAGAAATAGGAATGCCCGGAGATAGAGAAATAGAGAAATAGAAAGGCCTCCCCTCAACATGGCAATGAGAAAGCTTGGATTCGGTCTGCCCGATAAGTGAGGCGATGAGCACCTGCGGGCGGCTAGCAGCTTATGCGCCGCAGGTCACCGAAGACAGGCACGAATTAACATCAGTAAGGCCTCCCCACAATACAACAATTAGGAGGCTTGGATTCGGTCTGCCTGATTAAGGCGGTAAGCACTAGCAAGCGGCTCGACCAGAGTGTGAGCCGCAGGTCACCGAACACAGGCACGCATCAGCGCCTAAAAACCTCCTCACAACATGGCGAAGAGAGGACCCGGATTCGGTTTGCCTGATTGATAGGACTTGTAAGAACCTGTGGCAACTCTAGCAAGTAGAGCGGAGTGTGTGCCGCGGGACACCGAAGACAGGCGCGTATCAACGCCAAAAAATAAAAAGAAAGGGGGATCTGTGGGGAGCAGCCCGGACTGGACTGAGTTACTGGAATTAAGACTTATTTTATGCATCTGCTCTCCCACAATATGGCGCTGGGAGAGAAGTAAACAGCTTCCGCACAGCTGCCTCCAGTTCAACCAATAAACTGTAGGACTTGCTCCTGATTGGAGAGCAGCGTACTCGGCGTGTGGGCAGCCGAGTTGGGATTGGCGGAGGAGGACTATAAAGGAGGAGAGAGACAACATGCACCAGGAACATCTAAGGGGAACATCTAGCTGAAGGAACACCTGTGCAGCCCCCGAGAAAGCCGGCCGGCGGTGTGCCGCTCCCCCGCGGAAGTGGGGAAAGTGGCCAGGGGGAACCGCCCTTCCACGGAGGTGGAAGGGACAGTAGCCAACCCGGGAAGAACCAGCAGCAAACCCGGGGAGGGCCGAGCAGACGAAAGAACAGCGCAGGGTCTTGTGTCGTTCCCCCACGAAGACGGGGAGCGACATAATGGTGCCGTGACTCGGATATGAAGCCTAGGCAGGGCTTAGTGTCGTTCCTCCACGAAGAGGGGGAGCGACAGAAGGCAGTGGGCGATTTCCCTCCTTTGAGCCTCCGAGTCTTTGGCACACACCCACTGTTTGCAGGAAGTAACCCACTGTCCCTGCTCTCAGGGGAGGCCGGTGCAATGTTGGGACCAAGTCTCGGAGAGTAGAAACAGGTGGAGAATTTGATATTGGTTTGGAAATTAGCAGTCTATGCAACACTATCCCTAGTTCTAAAGACAGGCGTATGCACACATGTGCACACACACGGTGAGCCAGCTTCTCCCTGCACTTGTCCAGGTGACTCAGACCCATTTGGCTGCCTGCACAGGCCTGCTCACCGAGTGATTCCACGTAGCACTGGGGCCTGGGCTACATGCTGCCAGGCTTTCTCTTTACAGCAAAGCTGAATGTTACAAATGCCGCTTCTCAATTACTGCTTTTGTTTGTTTGCCAAGATTACTACTACAATGCAGGCTTTCCACAATGTGGGTTGGAGAGAAATTGATTCCACAAATATCATCCTTGAAATAAGGAACTAAGGCAGAGAACAATCACTTCCCTTGGCTGAAAATAACTGGTTATCGGCTCTGGGCATTGCAATGACCAAATAAAACGAGTTGTGTGAGATGACCAAACGTTCCACCTGACAATTCATCAGTCAAAGTGCAACACTTTAGAACTCAGGAGTCACGCTTCCTGCCGGTGCAGGCATGGCGGTCACTCAGAGGCCAGTGCACAGTCTGTCTCCACCCTTTCCCAGCTCCCAGGACTTGGAGCCTGTGCACACCCAGGGAGGAACAAGACAAGCGCCTCATCTCGGGGAGGGATTTTCACACTCAGAACTTTGTCTCCTAACGCCACAGGCTTTGTGAAATATTATTCTTTTCTGCTGGTGGTATAACTAAAGCTAATAATAATGAAATGGGAACATCTAAATTGTATTTGATATAAACCAGTCAGTCATTCTGAGATATTAAACATTGGTTCAGGAATGCTTTGACCATAATTTGACAGCTTTGGTTATGTCAGGGTTAATTTAAAGGAGACAATTCTACTGAAAGAGCAGTAAATTCCCTTCCTTATTTGCAGTCTGCTTTTCAGGAAACAGCCTGTCCTGTGCTTAGTTAAGATATCTCTGGAAGCTTCTAATAGCTTGGAGAAGGTCTTCTGCTCCCTTTGACCTTTAGAATTTGTATTTTCGAATAGTAAACGCTCTTCCATTCAGAGCAAGTCTCCGTATGTCAGTAACAACTTTCTCTCCTCACAAGCCAGGACAAGGCTATTAACATTTTTCAAGAAAACTGTGGAGCAGTCATAAGAGATGCTTATGTTAATATGGACTGGTGCAGGCCCCTTTCTGTCATGAAATAATTACTGTTGCAAAATACCAGCAGGTGTTGAAAGGACAGCATTAATTTGTCCGAGTTGAATGACATCATTTTCAAAAGGCTTATTAGACGCTAATTAGATTTAGAACGGTGTGACTCCCCACACACTCCTGCCAGGAAGGGAGGAGTAACAGTGCGCTTGCTCTGACTGAGCCAACGGGGCCACAGCTTAATTTTCAAAGGTGATAGCTGATCAAATGAAATCAACATGGAGGGACCCAGATTCATGGGTGACAGAGTGAATAGACTGAAGCTTTGCTTCTGTTCTCCGTGTTCTCAGCCATCAAGCACCCCGAGTGCACAGCGCACCCCCTGACTGGCTTCTGCAGCACAGAGCGTCTACCTGAGCGTGTCCCACAGGTGTGCGTCCAGGAACCTGAGATCAGCGTAGGCGTGTAAGGACCAACACATGGAATGCCTGCACTGAGGAACATTCTCAGAGCTCCTCAGCCTCGGTGCACAGCAACCCCTCATGGCATCTTCGTAAACTTGTGCAAGAAAGGTGTTTCCCAGAAAGGCAACCTGTAGAAGTGAAATGGACACTTTGAGAAGCAATGATGTGAACAGCGCTTGTCTTGGCTGTTGAGGAACAGTTTTGCTTTATACTATTTGTTGAACTCTACCTAACATAGAATTGAACAGATGTGTATAAAGTCATTTGAAAATAGATCTCAGTAAAAAATAAGAGTGGGAATAAGACAGGGAGGAGGCAGAGGGGTTGGGAGTATGGGTGGGAGGGTGGGCACAGAGGGAAGAATCACCATGTTCCTAAAGTTGTACTTATGAAATGCATGAAATCTGTATTCCTTAAATAAAAGGTTTATTTGGGGGAAAATAAACTAAAAATAAGAAAGGTGTTTCATTGATACAGCATTAGTTCATTTATTTTACTAAGTTTAATTTTTAAAACTGAATTATAAACACTTATATAGACTTAAACAAACAGAAATATTAGTGAGGACAGCATTAAGCAAAACTAATGATACTTTAACAATAGGCATAATTCTAACTCAACTTAAAAATTTAGGACTTCTGCCTATTTGACATCCTAACAAATACACTTACATTCAAAGCAAATGTAATGTAACAAACATGATGGCACAGTATGTTGTATTCAGAACCAGCTGAGAAGCTATTGCTACTACAACTAAAAACAAGTAGGCCAGCACCGCGGCTCACTTGGCTAATCCTCCGCCTGTGGCACTGGCACTCCGGGTTCTAGTCCTGGTTGGGGCACCGGTTCTGTCCTGGTTGCTCCTTGTCCAGTCCAGCTCTCTGCTGTGGCCCAGGAGTGCAGTGGAGGATGGCACTAGTGCTTGGGCCCTGCACCCGCATGGGAGACCAGGAGGAAGCACCTGGCTCCTGGCTTCTGATCGGCTCAGCCCGCTAGGGGTTTGGGGGGTGAGACAACGAAAAAGAAGACCTTTTTTTCTGTCTCTCTCTCTCACTGTCTAACTCTGCCTGTCAAAACAAACAAACAAACAAAAAAACAAGTAAATAAGGTTCAGGAAGACACAGAAAGTCCACTGATTTGCTGTCCTTCACAAAGCTCTCTCTTCATTGCTCCAAGTGCACCGGGCAGAGTCCGGATGGGAGAATCCTCAGTGCCGAGCAGAGTGGCTCTCGGGGAAGACCCTGGAGTGGTGCACCACCTCCTCCTTCAGCTTCCTTCTCCCCGCCCTCTGCCTCGTGTCTGCAGCGACACTGCCCCAGCCACTGGGGAGGAAAGTACTCTGTTCCCTCCGTGTTTCCGTCCTCATGGAAGCTGATAAGAAACCCACAACTTAGAAGACATCCCCGCACCCTGTGGTGGCAGTGTCTGAGCTGCGTGGTGGACGCGAGTCCAGCAGCTGGAACCCGGAGCTCAGAGGGTTGGGAGACGGACCTCCCAGCCTGCCCTGGTGGATTCTTTAATACCCGGCCTATGACCAACTGTACGCACGTCTATGAGGTTAAAGATCGCACCGAGGTAGAAACCTGGATGACGGAGATTTGGGCACCTGCCAATCCTGCTCCCGGAGCCACGGTCTTCTCTTGCCTCTCCTGGTCTACCACTGACGTGTGGGAGAGGCCCTGGGGAGAGCTCTTGGGGTCCCAGTACCCTGAGGTCCCTGCTCAGCAGTCAGCAGAGCCGCCACGCGCATCGGTCCAGTGGCCTCCTGTTCGCACTTTCCTGCTGCCCAGCTGCACCCACCCCCACCGCCCTCCACTCAGCTTCCCAGCACAGGGCTCATTTTGAAAGAACGGTTGCATGAATATGTTGTGTGCACAAAGCATGTAATTTTAGGGGGAAATGTAGTTATAATTCTCCTGAGAAACCAATTATCATGCTACTTACTTAACTAAAGAGAGGGCGAGCTGAAAGTGATACCAACCTGTGACCACGCACGCACACCATCTCTGCCAACTGTCGGGGGCCCTGGGGAAGCACTCCCTGGGAAATGCCTGCAGCACAGGCAGCCCCACTGAGAAGGGCCCAGCACCCCGCTGTGTGCACACGAGGTGCGTGTGCAGTGACGGTGGCTGAGACAGGGCAGGCGGGGTCGTCCGCATCACGTGCTACCTGCCACGATCAGCAGCTGCCTCTGTAGGCAGCGGAACAGTGAGCATCTGAGACATCCCAGCTCTCTGTCACAGGTCAGCCCCTGGCGGGAGCAGACGTGCAGGAGAGGGCTGTGGGACAGTGCTGTGAGAAGCAGTGAGGCAGGGGGCTTCCTGGCTGCGGAATGGAGGGACAGCAGCAGGAAGCAAAGGGACACAGCAAAGTCCCACCCTCTCCATTAGCGCGGAATGGAAGTCGCTGCCTGTTAGACCACCCATGTAGCCCTGCCTGAGGCACTGTGTCGTTTTAAAAACAAAGTTCTTTCGGTTGATTGGTTCATTCATTCATTCAAAAACAAGTAGTTAGCAGCTTCTGTGTTGGGCATTGCCTAAAATAGTCCCTAACAACAAGGCACCTGGCGGATGATTGGGGGGTGAGTCTGCAGCCACTGCAGTTAAACCACGTGAAATTGGGCCACCTGCAGGGATAGGTCTGATTTATTTCTGGACACGTGGGCAGTGCGTGATCCCTATAACTCACTTAAGGTGCCCCTGTGCGTGGTCCACCCGTGCCTGCGTGACCTTTTTGCTGATTGTTTCCCCTACTGCACATGTCCTTCGGAGGCTTCATAAGCCTGCACGCTTCCTCAATAAAGCGGTTCCTGCTTCGACAGAACTCACGGGTGCTTGTGGTGTGTTCTTGACCCGTTGACCTTACCCTTCCCGTTCACCTTGTTGGGGAGTGTCTGCACTGGCCCCAGCTGGTCAGGGGCCAGCCTCGGGCTTGAGACTCCAACACTTCTGTATCCAGGGTTTTGAGGTGGACCAAGGGGCTGTAAGATGAAGGGTGACATTTTCCAAAGAAACAGATTTCAATAAGTGTACCTTGAAAAATGAGCAATGATTCCACTTGAAAGGTAGTTGAGGGCCGGCGCTGTGGTGCAGCGGGTTAACACCCTGACCTGAAGCGCCGGCAACCCATATGGGTGCTGGTTTGAGACCTGGTTGCTCCACTTCCAATCTAGCTCTCTGCTATGGCCTGGGGAAGCAGTAGAAGATGGTCCAAACGCTTGGGCCCCTGCACCCATGTGGGAGACCTGGAAGAAGCTCCTGGCTCCTGGCTTTGGATCAGCTCAGCTCCGGCTGTTGCAGCCAATTGGGGAGTGAACCATCGGATGGAAGACCTCTCTCTCTCTCTCTCTCTCTCTCTCTCTCTCTCTCTCCCTGCCTCTCCTCTGTGTAACTCTGACTTTCAAATAAATAAATAAATCTTTAAAAAAAGAAAGATAGTTGAAATAGAAATAGAGCCCAGCTTTAGACCATGCCATGAAAGACCGTGGAGGATCAGACACGAATTCTCTCTCACTGTGGTTTAGTCTAACACAGTGATTGAGAGGCAAGAGCACGGAGCAGCTCCATCTCTGTCTCCAGTCAAAACAAAACATCAGATGACCGCTCTGACCCCCATGTCTGTCGCATGGACTTTGTCCCGTTAACTGCATGATCTCCGCAGGGGGCTGGTGAAGATCAATTCTGAAGACCGAGGAGAGCATCGAGCAGGTGAAAGGTGGTCCCGTGGCTCATGTCTTGACGACACAAGTCTCCATGCGCATGAGCGAAATGAGGGTGCAAAGTTTCCACAGAACCAACAGAAAATGATATGCTAATGAAGCAGATGCAGCCAAAACGTTTTATGTATTTTAACTTAATTTTCCAGTTAAATTTTTATATTAAAACGGACAAGGACCCCTACCAAGACAGCAGCTCAGCAGTTTGAAATTCTGTTTGAAATGTTTGGTGAACTGGCACCTCAGCTCCTGTGTTGATGTGGAAGCAGACTTGCAGTCACCCCTGCGGCACTCGTGCCACCAGGGCCCACAGGGAGACTTGGTCTCGGGCGTGCTGCTTCCGACACCGTCCCCAGCCATCCCAGGCCACAGGCAGGAGGGACTCCAACATGAACGTGGCTCCCGGCTCAGCGGTGGCCCTCGTCACCCTGTGTGGCTCCTGGCTCAGCAGCGACCATTGTCAGTCACCCTGTGTGGCTCCCAGCCCAGCAGTGACGCTCCTCACCCTGTGTGGCTCCTGGCTCAGCAGCGACCATTGTCAGTCACCCTGTGTGGCTCCCAGCCCAGCAGTGACGCTCCTCACCCTGTGTGGCTCCTGGCTCAGCAGCGACCATTGTCAGTCACCCTGTGCAGCTCCCGGCTCAGCAGTGATGTTCCCCACCCTGTGTAGCTCCTGGCTCAGCGGTGGTCATCATCACCCTGTGCAGCTCCTGGCTCAGCGGTGACATTCCTCAGCCTGTGTGGCTCCTGGCTTGGTGGTGGTCATCATCACCCTGTGCGGCTCCCGGCTCAGCAGTGAGGCTCCTCAGCCTGTGTGGCTCCTGGCTCAGCGGCGGCCATCATACCCTGTGCAGCTCCTGGCTCAGCAGTGGCCATCGTACCCTGCGCGGCTCCCGGCTCAGCAGTGACGTTCCTCTGCCTGTGTGGCTCCCGGCTCAGCGGTGGCCCTCGTTACCCTGTGTGGCTCCTGACTTAGCAGCGACCATTGTCAGTCACCCTGCGCGGCTCCTGCCTCAGCAGTGGCCATCGTACCCTGCGCGGCTCCCGGCTCAGCAGTGACGTTCCTCCGCCTGCGTGGCTCTGATGCTGCAGGATTCCGTGCGGACCCAGGTCTTCCAGGGTGAATTTCCACAGTCACGTCCGTGGCACACACCACGTCCTCACTCGAACGCTGGAGGAGTTGGTGGCGATGAAGCCCATCTACTCCAGTGCGTGAAAGAGCCTCCCGAGTGGCATTTTGCTGCCTGCAGTGTTGTATTTTAGTTTTAATTTTTCTGTTTTTGTTTTTGGTGTGGCTTAGAAATTTTATTATTATTATTTAAATATATATTTTATTTATTTGAAAGACAGAGTTACAGAGAGAGGTAGAGACAGAGAGAGGGGTCTTTCATCCGCTGGTTCACTCCCCAATTGGCCTCAAAGGCCGGAGCTGCACTGATCTGAAGCCAGGAGCCAGGAGCTTCCTCCAGGCCTCCCACGTGGGTGCAGGGGCCCGAGCACGTGGGCCATCTTCTGCTGCTTTCCCAGACCATAGCAGAGGTGTTCAGAAGCTGAGCAGCCGGGACTTGAACCGGAGCCCATATGGGATGCTGGCATTTCAGACCAGGGCTTTAACCTGCTGCGCCACAGCGCCGGCCCTGAAGTTTTATTATTATAATTGTTGGTCAGAGGCTTGTGGAAAAGCAGCCCTATGAGAATGGTGATGTACCCTAAGTGGTTCTACCTTTCTTTCTTTTCTACTTCTCTATCTATATAGAGGATTGAAAGGTGCACAAAAGTTCAAAACATTCAAGCTCAGGTCACTCATCTCCCAGCGGGAAGAACTGCTTGTGTCTGGATTTCTCTAGCTTGTGTCTACAACTAACCAAGTGGTTCCAAGTAGTGTGAGAAAAACATGAAACCTTTCAAACTCTGATATAACCACAACAAAACTCAACAACACTATCATATGTAAGATTTGCTGAAATAATTTTAAAGTTCATCTTTAGAATGATGTACTTGAACTTCACTTTTTAAGATTGTGAAGGCCAAAGCTGTGTACCTGTTGAACAGGTGACATGTGTCTGGTGTAACTATTCAGATACACACTACACACAGTCAGAGCACCCTGGGCAAAAATAAATCTCATTCATAATTTTTATATGGATTGTAAGTTGAAATGATAAAATTTAACATATTTGATTAAGGAAAATATATTCTAACAGTAATTTCATCTCTTTCTTTTTGCTTTTAAAAATATGACTCCTACAAAATTTGAAACTGCCTGTGTGGCTTAGATTATACAGTTATGGGCCAGCACTGGTCTAAGTGTTGATAGATAGAGAGAGTCAAACTTGATTCTTCAGCATGAAGTGCAAGCAACAGCCAGAAGGGAGCCAGGCCAGCTGAATGAAACAACACACCTGGAACCCACTCAAGTGCAGCTACGAGAACACCCTGTTTTAAGACACACGGATGCTGCACCACACATACCAACGAGCGGGATTCAGGCAAGTTACTAATTATTTAGAAAGGCACCCTTTCTATCTTTGTGTAATATTTTGCTTTACACTTCCTTAATCCATAATACGAATAGCAGAGAACAACATTGTGATGAATTAAAATACATGGATACCACCAGCTTTATGAAGAGTTGCCTTTAGAAAGGCAAGTAGGAATCCACAGACAAAATAAATTCCTGCACTGTTATAGAAACTACTATCACAAAAGAACTGTCCTCAGTATATGAGGCAATTAGTAAGTAAAGGTAATCAGGGCAATAAAAATGCCCGTAAGTTTCTATTGGAGTCCACAAGAGCATGATCAGTCTGCAGAATAATTTAGAATGCATATGAAATCTGGAAATATGCATTTAAAATTATATAGATGTATAATTGAAGCATTATTAATAATAGAAAAGTAATGGAACTAACCCAAAAGTTTAATATTCTACTTACTATGAAATAGTGTATTATCATACGATGAAATATTCTATAATCATGGAAAGTCACCATTGTAGAAAATGTCACAGTACTCGCGTGTGGTGAGTGTTCTGGGGTATTCTAACTGCCTGCACAAGGTCAGGTTTAAATTTTATTTCCATGCAAAGTTCCCAAGTGGGTGCACGTATATGTATGTTCCTTTTGTAAATGGTAGGAAATTAAACTGACTTGAAGAAAGAAGTCAGCACGCCCCTCTAGCTCTGGCTTGTTCCTCGGTGGCTGAGGCTCTCTTTCGTCGCTTTCAGTTCTCTTTAGTTTCACAGGTTGAAGTTCCCGCCTTCTGCTGAACTCCAGCTATTTGCAGTCTTTATTTATGGGATGACTTTCTCACTACCCCACTAGCGAGTTTGTTAGGTTCCACATTAACACAAGAGCACAACAACTTCTGTCTCACAATGCCTGTGTGAGAGTGGGAGAGTCCCTTAACCACTCTGTGCACTGATTTCTATAGCCTTTTAAGTACTGATATGGACTTTCGTTTGTCCTTTTGGCATTTATTTTTGCATTTATATATCTTAAAATTTGACTTGTATCGTAAGACAATAACTTGGAATCATTAACCAGAATGTTCAAGCTTGTCATTGACCTCTTAAAGAACTTTGAGATGAGAAGTGGAACCACAAACCTGGAAGTCAAGTCAGGTTTATGACAGAGTCACACTGGAAAACGCATTTGTGTTTCAAAATAGATGCATGCCGTTCACTAATGTGCAGCAAGCAGGCGATAAGAACACCCGAGGGTCTCCCGTCAGAAGTGACAGCAGCGTCGATGATGGACGTCCTATGTGCTAGGGACAGGGCAGGGACTGTGAGGAAAGTTTGATAAGGATGAAATCATCAACCCAATTTATGGTGTTGGAAAACTCAGGGAGCAAAGTCAGATCAAGCTGCAGGTGCGCACTTATAGGGCTATAATTCTCAGAGGGCAAGGGCTGCGTCTCGTTTTTGCCACATTCTTGTTGTCCTGTGTGGTGCACATCCCCTGATTTCTCAATTACTGGAGCAAAGAACGGCACGAAAGCCTGGAACCAAGCTGAACCATGCAGCGTTTTATAAAGAAAAAAGTTCTTAATGTGCTGCGTAAGAAGTGTTTTAGAGACAGGTTTCCTTACAAGTTTCATTCATGCTAGACTGGACAAGTTATATAAAATATAAAGCTGTTAATAGTACTTCAACTTTATTTTCAATATTTCAATATTTATATTTCAGTTTTCTCAAAAGAAAAATCACTATTCCTTCTTTTCTTTTGCTGATTTCTCCACATCCATCCACGTATATAGTTTGATGAGATATCACACACATCCCTAGCAAGTATGTGTTTTGTCTCAGTTACCTAATCTAGAATGAATGGATCTGCTGCCGGGAGTCGCTGGGCTCGGGTCCATCGAATCCAACTCAGATCTGTACAAAAGGAGGACAGCGGTTTACTCACAAAGTGTGAAATCGCCTAATAATATCTTTGAATGTTTAAATGTGGTGAAACTTCTAGGGTATTCTAATTGACTTCACAAAGTCAAGTTTAAATTTTATTTCCAGGCGAAAGTTCAAGACAGTCACGGTATAACCGACAAAAACAAGATTCCTAGCAGAAATTCCCCTGCCCCCTCAAGCTTCAAAAATACACTGAAGCTCCAATTTCCACCCACGCCAGGCCATGCCCCCAACACTGAATCCCACAACACGCAGCAGGGGAGGTGAGGCGGTCAGCTCCAAGCGCCCTGGGTAAACAGTGACTGTTCTGAAATGTTAGGAGCTCTGACCTGTTAGAGGAGGAAGGCACTCGGTGGAGGAGGTTGTCTAAACGCTTTACTACTGAAAGTTGTTTCTCCTTCGAAGTATAATCAATATAGGAAAGAAATTATGAAACTGGTCACTGCTTTCAAATAATGGATCAATTTTAATCAAAAATCAAATGCTACACCCAAAACATTTTTAACTATATACATCCAGTGTGGTGGAATGAGAAGGCCATGCCAAGGTGGCTACTGGCAAGCGAGTGTCAGTTACTCAGACATGGCTTTGAAACCCACCTGGCAACGGAGCCTGCCTGGCAACAGGCTGTGATTGGTTGGGGCATAGACCACCCTTGACCAGATTGGCTGGTCTTGGCTATATAAGATGTGGTTCCAACTGTAATAAATGAGTCTGCGGGCTGCTTGCCTCAAGCCTGCTTTCACCCGACTCCCGGGGTCTGTCTGGTGACTTGCCCCCACCACGCTGCTCCTCTCAGAAACGAATCCACTGCAACATTGTTGAGAAATCAACAGCAATAATCCTGTACCAAGGATATAATTTTTAACCATTTATTCATGAAGGAAAATGTCATTGTCGATGCAAA
Organism: Oryctolagus cuniculus; assembly: GCF_051225735.1. Lineage (NCBI taxonomy): Eukaryota > Metazoa > Chordata > Mammalia > Lagomorpha > Leporidae > Oryctolagus > Oryctolagus cuniculus. Next base: position 93,319,753 of record NC_142882.1, read on the forward strand.
ATGAGCTCATGTGTGCTTATGTAACTTCCCCAGTGATACCTGCTGCCTTTCCCTGGTTTGTTTTTTTTTTTTTTTCCAATTTTTAGAGCTGCTCCACTGGTCAAACCAAAATAGTTTGTACCATTCACTGAGCAGAACTTTTGAACTGGCAGTTAAGCTAGCAGTGAGACATTAGTCAAGAGCCTGTGTCCCATGCCAGGGTGCCTGTGTTCAAGACCCCGTCCTGGCTCCTGAATTCAGCTCCCTGTCCAGCAGTTCCTGGGGGGCAGTGGCTTCCTGGCACTCACATGGGAAAGCTGGACTGAGTTGCATTCCCGGCTTTGGTCCCAGCTCAGCCCAACCGCTGTGGTCACTCAGGGAGTGCAGCAGAAGGGTGGGAAGAATCACTGTGCTCCTAAATTTGTATACATGAAATGCATGAAGTTTGTGTACCTTAAATAAATTTTTTTAAAAAAGAATATGAGAACTATCTCTCTCTGTGTGCCTCCATGTTGCTTAAATAATTAACCTGAAAACATTTAAAAGAATTCTGTCTGATTTTCTATTTGTCATTGTGTGCTGGTGAAGTAGAGGTTTATAGCAATTTGCACAATTTACTTAGTGAGTGCTCAGTAAATGCTTCTCCCTGTCGTCTTAATAGAAATTTCAAAGGAATGGTATCAAAATTGAATGTAGAAAGTAAAAGGTTAAAATTCACCAAAAATAATCTTCAGCCTGAATAAAACCCAACCATTCTGTCTTATCCAAACTCCCATCCCACTAAATAGATGTCTTTTGATTCATAAATGAGAAACATGTAACTATGTGTTATATAAATTCGGTTGCATATTTTCAGCTTTAAAAAATTTAATTTATTTATTTGAGAGAGAGAAAGGGAGAGAGAGAGAGAGAGAGAGAGAGAGAGAGAGTACTTCCATAGCTATTTGACTCCCCAAATGTCCACAACAATCGGGGCTGGGTCAGGCTATAGCTGGGAGCCAGGAACCCCACCCTGGTCTCCCACTTGGGTGCTACAGTCCAGCGACTTCAGCCTTGTCACTTGCTTCCCAGACATTAGCAGAAAGCTAGAATCAGGAGCAAAGCTGGAAGTCCTACATGAGATGCAGTTGCCCAAGTGACGTCCTAACCACTAAGCAAACACCTGCGGAGCCACAGAAGTTTTAAGGGGCAGAGGTCACGCAAGGTGTAAAATGCCCCTCAATTGTTTCTGTCTGACCTTTCCTCTAGGTTAGCCTGGGACTCTGGGTTTGTGGGGGTAGCACTCTTTCAGGAATGAGGTTCACCTGGATATGGGTACAGGATGTGTGCCAGTCTCCACCACTGTGGGGCCATGATTCATCCTGTCTCATGTGTTGTTCTTTGGGGGTTAACCACGAGGTCCATCCCACATGATGGGGGTCGAGTTATTTAATTGTTTATTTCCATCTAACAGATCTATACCTATGCATGTTGTTCTTTGGCTGACTTAATCCAGATTAGAGTAACCTCGAATTAGTGCTATGCTTCAACACAGCACTTGTTATTTTGCAGCTGGAATTGTTTCAACTTTGCCACTGGGAGGTTTTTCTGCATGTCCAGAGCCTGCCTTTATCCTGATTGTGTATTGATCACTTCGCTCCCCAACAGTCAGAGATCAGGGGGCACCATCATCTACCCATTACTTAGTTTCATGATCAGTATCATGCACATGTGCTACCATAGGAAATCACTTCACTTCACCAAAGTGCAGTATTTGTGCAGCCTCTGGACCCTAGCTCTTTTTCTCAGAAAATTCCCCTGAAAGCTACCCAGATCAGCTGCTCCTCCTCCTCTTCAGGGAGGGTGTGTCATACAACCATGATTCAAAAGTTAGTTGTCTTAATTCACATTCCAACCTGTTTAATTTGCATATAGCAATGTCCACTCTGTGGTGCATGCCTGTGGACTTGACAAAGGCATACAATTCTCAGGACTGTACATGGCTGCACTAAAATATCAATGTGAAGACACAGAACAATATAGAATAAAAATCAAAGAAAAAATGGTCAAGAAATTTTCTATATTAGTTACAGATTCAAACAACTGACCAAGGAAGCTCCAATTTCCTGACCTGAATAAATAAAAAGAAAAGTATAACAATGAAATCTATTCAAATTGCTGAAATGCTAAGACAAAAAGAACCTTTAAATCACCCAGAAAGAGGAAAAATCCCTATCCCTACCAAGATACCAGGATGTGAGTCCTATCAACTTCTTATCACAGGAGATGAGGATTGGAAGGGTGAGAAGGTGATAGAACAACATCTGTAAAGCTGAAGAAGAACCCAGCAGACCTCAATTCTATACCCAGCAAAAGTATCCTCCAAGTTAAGTAGAAACAAAGAAATAGACAAATGAAAAAAACTACTCAAAGACTTGCTAATGTAAGTGGCCCAGTAAGAAGGGATTTGGCTGGATAATTTCCACTAGTTTATCAAGCTGAAATTCACTGATCCTTTCTTTGGCTCTGTTACACCTAACAGTTCCATCAGTAATTTTTTATATTTCCTATGTTCCTTGCTGTGTTTTTGGTTTCTGGTGTTTGCATTTAGCTATTTTTCATATGTTCTAACAAGCTGTTGGAATGATCTTCTGCTTGTCCCTTTCCTTTCCTGTACTGAATGTTCTTGCACTCACCTTCCCAGGCTAGCTCAGCGTCCACACTACGTGCACATACACTTTGCCTCTTCAGACAGTGATTCTTGCCTTTTGGAATAAAGTGCATTTTGTTGTTGTTGAAAGATAAGCCAGCGAATGGCCTCTGGACACTACTTATCTGCATCTGTCTTTCTCCATGCTTGGGGACAAGCATGGATTTCCTTCCAGTCATCAGCGTGAGGATCTGCATGGGTGTAGACAGGAGTGCCCAGCCACCCCTCCTCTGCCTCCATGCCAGCTGTGGCTCTGGTTGTGGTGCAGCCACACCTGTCCCCAGGAACTTTTCCCTGCAGGCTCCGCCTCCCCCTCGATTTTGAGTGAGATCTGTGCTCCGTGACTTTATTTTCAGGTGGGATTGAGAAAAATGGCAAGTTTTTGCCACTTTTTCCTGTATTATAAATCTTGGAGTGATACCCCAATCATCTTGAAATTCCCAATTCTTGCCGTATGGATGTTTAAGCTCCCGTCAGACTCTGCATGCCGCGGTGCTGAGGTTTAACCCCTCAGACTCAAGCCAGTGTCTCTGCATCTGCCATGTTAGAAAAGACAAAAATTAAATCATGTGACTACAGGTGCTCCTGATTCGCAGCTGGCTCTCAGCCTCACTTAGGGACAAGGCGGCACGTCGTCTGTAACTTGAGTGACTCCATCATCCAATGCGTTTGTCATGTGTTCAGCAATTTGTCTGTATCTTTGTAAATGACCAAGTTGGGTATTCGTATCTAAATCCAGATAGTGAACTGTGTAATATTCATTTATCAAAGCTGGGAATTGAAGGTAAAGTAACACTTATCACATTTGTTCTAACTTCTAATCATAACCACAGTTGATGAAGGAATAGCTTAGATGACACAGCAAACCTGATGTCAAAATGTCTCCCCACAGGAATAAACTGAGTTACTTCTTTCACGTGCGTGTGCTTGTAATGTTTATATGAAAGCATTCTGACTCATCAAAATAGGGATTTTCTTCAGGTTCAAGGTGTTTGATGAAGGATATAAAGGAATCCCCACTTGTAAGGTGCAGGATAAAATGGGTGGTCCAAGGCACGAGTCTTGGTGTGCAGGGATCCTTGGGCATGTGGCAGGGACTCCCTTGGCTGCAGGCAGAAACAGTAGAGGTTTGGGGGGGGGGGCTTTCTGGGAACGGGGGTGGAGGGACTTTCTGAGAAATAGCACAGTGCAGCTAGGTCAGCTCGAGGGGGTCTGGTGCAGACAGGTGTGACTGTGAGGGCTGTGAGAAGTGCTGTGCCTAGCCCTCGCCCACAGGGGTACACTGAATCCAGTTAGAGAACGGAGAGCTCTTTGTGCCAGGGTCTGTAGCAGCATGCGTGCACGCTCTGCTTTGCTCGGGGCCCAGGCCCTGGATAAGACCCTCTGCACCTGCCGGCAGGAATGAGTGCTGTTTTCTTGTTGAGAGCCTGGGTGTCCAAGATTCCCACTACACTGGGTGAAGTGTGACCGACCTAGAACCTGGCAGGATGCCTCGTGTGGGCCAGGCTGGGGCAGCCATGACACAGCTGGGGACCAGCACCCAGTCCCTCTATGCAACCTGTCCCGACCAAGGTCCCCACACGTAGCCATTAGTGGGGGCTTGTCAAAGGCCACCAAGCTTCTTCCTAGGCACTGGCCACAGGGGTGGTGGGGTGAGGGCCAAGGCATCTGCCTCTGGCTGTGCGGAAGACGCTGGGGGACGCTGTGAGGCCAGGTGCAACCCTGTGCCGTCCGAGGGTCATGTGGCTGGAGCAGGCCAGAGCAGTTATTTACGTTTCCTTCCTCTTTCTTCAGGTCTGTCAGCACCTCCCCTTGCTTGCCTTGTGGGAGCACAGAGTGGACAAACCGCCCCACGTCAGGGAAGAGCACTGGCTTTGATCCCAGTACTTGCAGGCCCCTGGGGCTCAGCTGCGGGGCTGAGCCAGGGCTCTTGAGCACTCAGGACTGCCCAAGCATCCGCCGTTTTCCTTCGCAATGCCTGGCGGGGGGCCCTGACTTCCCCTTCTCAGGGCACTGGTTTATGTCTGTACAGGACCTTTCTCAGGGCCTGAAAGCCATTCCACCGAAATGTCACCTGTGGTGGGACTGGCCTGTGTCCCCTGGGCCGAGGCCAAAAAGCCCCAGCTGACACACGCAGCTGGCCGACCCACACCGCGTTGGCCCTTGCTGCCTGCACGTCTTCCTTCCATGAGCTGCGTGAGCCGCCACGTGCTGCTCCCAGCCTCCCCATCTCTGAGGGAGGCCTGCCTCCAATGCCTGCCCCCAAGCTGACTCTCTGCCCCGCTGCAGATGCTGTCAGTCAACGAAATGCACCTTTTCCATTGTGCATGTGTGTCTTGGTTTAGGGGAATTTGAGCTTCCTAATAATTTTGACCATAGTCTGTGAGAGAATCCTAGGTGGGGCCAGCAGTGTGGTGCAGCGGGTGAAACTGCCACCTGCCCCACCACCGTCCCCAGTGAGCACTAGTTCAAGTCGTGGCTGTCCCATCCCGGATCCAGCTCCCTGCTCATGTGCCTGGGACAGCACTGGGAGATGGTCCGAGTCCTTGGGCCCACCCCACCTATGAGGGAGACCCAGAGGGAGTTCCCAGCTTTTGGCTTCAGCCTGGCCCAGTGCCGGCTGTTGCTGCCATTTGGGGAGTGGACCAGTGGATGAAAGCTCTTTCCCTTTCATTCTGCAACTCGGCCTTTCAAGTAAGTAAGTAAATAGAAATAATTTTTAAAGTAAGAGTAATTGATGAGGAGTAGGAGAGAAAAAAGAGAAACCTGGGGGAAAGTTGGGAAAGGTCATGAGCTTTTCTGAGAAACTGCCAAGTCCGAAGGTTCTGCACAAGTGGCAGCTGAAGCATGGGCCCAGACTACAGGTCAGAGGTGGCCAGTGCCTGAGAGTGACCACAGCTGGGCGGCTGACACCGGGTCAGAACCCCAGCTCCCCAGCGCCTCCCTCCTGGCCTGCTGGGATCTAGACCAAAGTCAAGTTTACTTATATGCAGCCAAAGAATGTCACATTTGCATCTTGCATCAGCTGAAGATAGAGAGTTATTCACGCCTCCAGAGGAGAATGCACTGGCGAATTTCTAAGCCAAAGGGGAGAGAAACTTAAGGAGCAGGATTGCTCTCTCATTTTGAATGCTGGCCGTGCACTATGCCCTGCTACATGCAGGGCGCTATGGTGGGTTTCGTGTGTACAGTGCAGATTAAGTGTGTGAGGCTCTTGCTTGGCTAGATGTCAGAATCAGCTGCATGAGACCCTGCGCTTGCCTTGATCTCCGCTGCATTAGAATAACGTTATCGACGCTCTCAATCATTGTCACTTTGTCTAACAGACCCGATAGCAGCTATCAGAAACGATTTCTGTGAAGCACAGAGAAGAAAAACCAGATTAAGTCATCGGGTACGTATAACAAGAGATTTGTTGGAGCTGAGGACAGGAATTTTGCAGCCAAGAACAGAGAGCGACGTGGTGATGACTACGTGCCCGCGCGTTCCTCTTTGCTGCTTGGGACCCATGACTGGAGTGCAACGTAAGCATGTAGGATCCTTGGCTCTGGGAAAGCCTTGAGAATTGGCCCTGAAGTTGTTTGGGTTGAAATGAATGCAATGTTTGAGAAGTGCAGTTGGAGTTCCTCTGAGGCTCGGTTGCATGGGAACTGTCCCAGGTGACAGAGGGAAGTGTCGGCTGTGTGAGGAAGTGCCAGCGCTGTTTGAAGTCAGGATTCTCTACAAACAAACATAGGCGGAGCTCTGACTGAAGCCGCTGCTGGTCCTGGCACATGGGCAGGCATTCTGCAGAGCAGGAGTCGGGTCTGGAAGACGAGGGGAAGGAGAGTGGCACGCAGGTCTTCCCTCCGCCCTGGAGGAAGGTGGCAGTGTTGGGAGTAGAGGAGCAGGAGCAGGTGGGTGTGGGTGTTAGCCAGCAGGAGGAGGAACTGCCGGAGTCCGATGCAGACACTCTTGCAGGGTACGCAGTGCCTGGGGAACGTCTGTAACCCCACGTGCAAGTCTTCAGTGCCTGCACAGAGGAGAAGCTTCCCCTTAAGTCCTGGGGAGGCTGTGCCGAGACTGTGCCGAGACGGTATGAGATCCAAGGTAGCAGACTGTGTCTTCCACCGGGCAGGCAGTTTAAATACCACGTAGTTTAAGTGACGTTTCTGGGCTCTCTTTGGTGACTGGACGTGTTTGTAGGAACTCTGCAGAGTGGGGACAGGGGTGGATGTGCCATGCTGCTGGCGTGCTGTGTAACCTATCCTGGAGAGCTCGGCAGTCGGGAGCTTCCAGCAGCTGTGACTGGGCAAGGCTAATCCCAAGGGCATCACATCTAAGAACACATTGCTTCCCTTGCAAGATGTCTTTCTAGAATTAGTACCAATTCCTGGGTAAAACATTGCAGACTTTTAGATGGGCATGGAAGCAGGGAGGAGAAGCCTCCCTGTGTCTGCTCCTACAGACCACATAGAGACGCAGTGGCCACTCGGGTCACAGACACCACTGGCGATTCTATAGCAAACAGCCTGGGGAGACAGACGGCCTCCCCTCCCTGGGCAGAAGGGGCAGAAGGCACGTGGTTTCCTGACAAGGATGAGAAAGATGACAGCTTCCTCTGAACCAATCCGGGACATGGCTATGGGCAACCTTCTGTACCTGGGGCTGTCCCGGCTGCGTCCTCAGCTGTAGCACAGCCCTCTTCCTGCACATCACCTGGGAAGGTGTGCACGCCCCCTGTGAGACTGGGACAGGACCTGAGGTGCACACGAGCTCACACTCTCGGGGCCACCCCAGGAGTCTCCCATCTTCTGCCCGCATCTGAGAAACTGTGCCTGGCTGACTTGTTAGCTTGGGGGGAGGGGGGAATCGGACCCTCCTTAGTTCTTGTTGGGCTCTTGACAACACCTTGGCAGTGTGTACAGAAAGAACTCCTTACATCCAAAGAAGAAACAGAGCTGGGCCCCAGAGGCTGGTGTGTCTGATTCTGTTAGAGCGAGGACCCGTGTGCAAATGTGTGTACTCACACTCAGATGGTTACAACCGCACCTCCCCAACACACATTCATGTCCAAAGCACAACTCACACGCCCTAACATATGTGATGTACCGTAAATCCAGCAAATCCTTTGCCCATCCTCTGGTGACAATATATTTCCAAATACAGCTACAAGTGTATAATTTCTCAAGGTTCGGTGGCAAAGTTTTGGGCTGTAGTCAGCATCTATTTGGCTGGGAGAAGTGTGGCTGTGCCAACTGTCAAACAGCGCGTCACCACTCACCCCTGCTGTAATAGCTCTGAATCCGGGAGGGGCTTGATTGCGGTGATGTGTCGTCCACATTTCCATTTGCTCTCTCCTGTTTTAGGAGAAGATTGATAAGATGCTCTGCTAACAGATTTCACTGGATCCTGATCAGATGAGGCCTTGGTGCTGACCTCACCCACCCAGCTGCATTCACGTCAGACTTCTCCTGCTCTTGTCTTTTTCATAGTTGACATACATTTGCTGAGAATTCCACTGGAGTCTCCCACGTGAGTGGCAGGAGCTCACGTACTTGAGCTATCATCTGCTGCTTCCCAGGTGCACATTAGCAGGCAGCTGGACCTGACGTGGGGGGCCCAGGACATGAACAGGCACTTGCATACGAGATGCAGGTAAATGATTTCACGGCTGCCCCCACACCTGCCCAGTGAAGCCCACCCACAGTTCCCTGCTGGGGGCCCTGCTGGCCATGGCAGCCTGCGTGGACGCCCCCTCAGCCTGGACAGTGCCTTCCTGCTGCACCAGCCTCTCGAGCTTTGCACCAGCTCCCGCTCTCGAGTCAAGCGAGAGTTTCCATCTCATCCCCTGCCTGAGGAGTCCTGTGCCAGTCCCTGTCAGTGTCACAGAACCTGCAGAGTAGAGCTGATAGTTGGAAAGGCAGTGACCTCACCTCTGGGTAGATGGGAGAACTGCAACATGGGCTTGAGAGGATGGAGAAAGGACAAGTTGTAGTGCAAGAACAGCAAGGCTCCGGGGCTGGCACTGTGGCGTAGAAGGTAAAGTTGCAGCCTATGGTGCTGGCATCCCATATGGGCACTGGTTCAAGTCCTGGCTGCTCCACTTTGTGCCCAGCACTCTGCTATGGCCTAGAAAAGCAAATGGCCCCCGTCCTTGGTCCCCTGCACCCACATGGGAGACCTGGAAGAAGCTCCTGGCTCCTGGTTTCGGATTGGCACAGCTCTGGCCATTGCCGCCATTTGGGGAGTGAATCAGTTAATGGAAGACCAATCTCTTTGTCTGTCTGTCTCTCTCTGCCTCTGTCTCTCTGGAATTTTGCCTTTCAAATAAATGAACAAATCTTTAAAAAGCCAGCAAGGATTCAATCTCAAAAGGGAAATGCAAAAATCAGTGCATATAAGAGCTTAGGGATACAGACAAATGCGCACAATCAAATACAATAAACAGAAAGTTGTGTTTTACCAAACCAATAACGCAATTTCAGGGCGAATTCAAATCTGTAAAACGCAGGCAATGCTTTGTCCTGGGCCAGTGATGAGATTAATAATCATATATATGGCAATTCTCAATTTAGGCATTGAAAGTGGGAAACTATTTATAGCAATTAGAAGTATTTTCACATGGAATTAATGACATTTATCGGTTCCTCCTGCCTTGCCAGTTCTGAGTCTATATGCTTTACACTTACTCATTTCTGCCTCCAAGTCACTGTGTCCTCCCTGTCACTCTGTTTACAATGAGGACACACAGAGGAATGAGCTAGTCCTGGGGCTACTGAGCCAGTGGCAGGGTGTGTCAGGTCCCTTAACCACGGACCTCAGCTGTTTAATCTCATTGTTATGTGAAAGTGTAGGGAGAGTGAGCAAGAAGCTCTTAGGCTCAGCTAACCCTGTGGCCTTCAACTAAGCAAACAGGTACCAGGTGCTTATCCTCATCCCTGAGAGGCAAACTACAGAATCAACAGATTCAGGACAAATCTCGGACATATTCAAAGTCTGTGGGAGCACTAACAGATTTATGTTAGATAGTCAGAAATGGGAAGAAAAGTGATAGGAACCAAAAATTCAGGTTTAAAAATTACAATTTTACTTAATTAAAAATTAAAGAAGCAGTAATATCAGGAAGAAGCCCCTGTGAAAACTGTGCTGAGAGAGAGAGAGAGAGAGAGAGAGAGAGAAGGAAAGGGAGAGACTGGGAGACAGAGAGAGAGGACACAGACAGAGGGAGAGAGAGAGAGAGACCTACTGACTAGGGAATAAAAATTCGAATGGCTCATTTGCTAATGGGTTGATTCCATGCATAGAAATTCTTGTCCCCAAGGAGCTACTAGAAATTTTAAGTTGATTTTTAAGAACATGAAATGTAAGTTCAATACACAAAAAACAATTTTATTTTATTTACTTGCAAAAAGCTTTGAAAATGAAAATAAAATAAAACAATAACATTTACATAAGCCACAAGGCATGAAATATGAATAAAATAAATATATAGATTTGCTTACTGAAAACAAAACAGCTGAGAGATTGGAAAGGAGTGAGGCGTCTTGAACCGTAGATAACACAGTCGTGTGTGGGGAGAGCTGGAGGATTGCTAGTGCAGAAATGCTCAAAGCTGTATGATCGATCGGAGCTCAGTATGAACAATCGACATCCATGACAAATGGACATCTCATGACAAAGACAACTGGAGATTCCACTGTCATGAGGAGGAGGAGGCGAGCACAGAGTGACTCTACAAGGAGAGTGCATGGCACGAGGGATGCTTGCTGAGGACATTTGTCCTCATGGCCGCTCCCTATGTGTGCTATGTGTGTGCCTATGTGATACATATATGTGTGTTGTGCATGTATGTGCACATGTGTGTGTGAATGTGGGTATGTACGTCTGTGAATGTACGTGTGTGTGCGTGTGTGTGTGTGTGCGCAAGTATGTTGAACTCGGCCTGAACATACACTCCAGGCATAACCAGCGTAAATGTCTTAAGACTTCAGTACAAAGCCCTCATTGACCCAGAAATATGGAGGTAGTATCCGGTGAGCCAAGATGAAAAGGCACAGACACATCACTGCTCACCTGCTGTGCACCATGGTCATTTCGATCTGACACCTTTGTGTAACGTTAACTTTGCAAGTTACCTGCAATCCACGTACTCTTCCCTCACACTCCCCTTTGCTAGTCTCAGAATATCTTCTCAACACAAATCACTTCTCAGACAGGGAAATTGTACTTTGAGCGTTAGGATGCATACACAATTCTGCCATATTCATCAAAATGGCTCTGAAGTGTTTGATTGTCAGGTGAAAATGGAAGACAGCCACACTGGTTTGAGGAGTGTTGCTGTCTTCAGAAATCTTTCTGTAAATCACTCTTGAGAAGTTCTCCTTTTTAGGATTTATCAAGGTTTTCAAGAAACTGTTCAAAAACTTGGACGTAAGCTGACAGCCTGGAGTTCTTAAGATCTCTGGTTCTGTTTGATAACAGATTCAGCTTCATTCTCTCCTTCCTCTTCGTTGGTGGAAACGGCATCCAGTTCATGGCAAAAGGAGCTCACGGTTGGGACGGCAAATGGATCAAATATACCCACTTATTGTAAAGTAATGGGCACAGAAATGGGACCTGTGTTAGGATGCACACTGAAAAGGCTGTTCAGTGACTGACTGATTCCTTTGCTAACAGTGATATCCAGCCATGGAAGACAGTACCGCAGCATGGTCTGCCGCTCCAGCTAGGGCCCGCATTTGTCGTTTTTGGTGTTATTCTGATGGTTGCCTACCATTTTCTTCAAATACTCCCAATGCTGACACTTCTGGAAGCCTTTTGAAGTTCACGTGACTGCTTCAAGATCGAGAGCTAAAATCTTATCCCAGCTTTCTTTATTTTCATATCTTGACCAAGCAAGGCATATTCTTCAAAGCATTTTGTAATTATGTTTATGGATCCTCTGACAAAAAAGGTGCACGTTTTCACTTAGGTGAGCTTTCTTCTTAACATCTTGGCTGTCCTTAACAAGACTCAAACACTCAACTATTCCAGAACATACTACAGAGGATAATTTCCTAATCAGTTCATTGCAGACCCATCAATGAACGCCTCTCCTCCCAGAATACACCCAGAGACGATGCTTAAATCCGCAGTCCTCCTCCCGTGCTCGGTCAGTGATGAGCACGGCCATGGCCACGACGGCCCAGGTCCTGGAACAATTGTCTGTGGAATTACAGCATCTCCTCACATCGTCTTGCTCTGTCGTGTCAACGTCCAACACCAGCTCTTTAACCTGAGCTTGGAAAGCTCCCAACTTCATCCTTGTAGACGTGTACCGGGAGAACATTTTGTTCCAATATCTATTCTTGGACCCCTCCTCCTGAGACCCTGGGACCATCTCTGATGGGACCACCTCTGGGGGGACTCCTAGGAGCTGTTGTTCAGGATAGAAACAAAACCTTTATACTAAGCGGCAGAGCACCTGCCTCCCTTAAAGGGAACACTGCCCACCGTGAGCTTTGTGGTTGAGCTGTGCACACAGGATAGGCATGTGGGGTCTGGTGAACACCCAGAGGTCTCTGCCACCTTGGCACAGAGCACGGTGTCACTGTGACCAGGTGCACACTCAGCACCCAGTCCGCGTAGGGTTGGAAAGCTGTTGGTGGGAGCACAGTCCCCTCCCTGAGGTCCTTGCTGCAGGAGCACTTTGAGGGTGCCCTCTGGAATCTGGGCAAGGAGGCCCTTGCTCTCCTCCTTCTCGGGAAAAGCGTCCCTCCAGAGTGAGCCATGACTCACAGATGCCTCAGTGCTGGTAGTCTAGCCAAGGGCAGAGGGGCGGCTGCTGAACTCCCTGCCCGGTTCGTCGGGGCTGTGCAGTAAAAGCACTCTAAAAGAGGCTTCAATAAGAAAGTGCACAATTTATTTAATGTCAAGCCTTTCTCAGTTTGTCCAAACGTACTTATGGAAGAATAATTCTGTTATATATTTAGTACACACTATAGAGTAAACCATTAAAATAAATATTTTATTGGACTATATTGTACTGGTTAAGAATGTAAATTTTGAAGCAAATAGATTTGGGTTTATGTTCTCACACTCTGATATAATTGAGCTTTGTAACTGTGGAAACTCAGTAAATCTTCACAGTCTTTCTTCTCCCTTTTTTAAAAATTAAGATTAATAGGACTCATTTGTGAAGTAAATGATGTAAGTATGTAAAGCTTTTAACACCGTTTTTGGCAGGAGCATTGCTCAATATGTTATCTCTCATTGTGTGTAAAATCTGAGGGCCTCTCCAACACTGTAATTTTAAAATAAAAAAATTGATCTTAAAGAAATGAAAGGAGTAAGTGAAGCCTGTAAAATGCAAATTTTACTAATTTATTAAATGCAGAATTTTGAGGCTGGGCTCTATATTAGGAGTCTCAATGGAATCTTTATGCAATTTAAGATATACGAATAGTCCCATGCACTCACTTCCTAACAGTGCAGTTGAAAGTAAGAACGACAGATCCCGGTGTGCTCCCTGGACACTGTCGGACGTGACCAAACGCATCCTGTCCTTTCCACGGGTGCATCCTGCTGGGATCAACGTGTCTTGAAAGGGAAGCTTCCCAGAGGGAATGACTTCTGCGACACGGTGCAGTGAGTGTTCACAGAGCTGGGCCAACAGGGAATCGCACGTCACCCGCAGCTCGTGCTGAGCGTTAGCACCAGAAATTTTCATAGAAATAACACATTTGTGACTTTCACATACACAGTATTAAAATTATGTACACTGCTGTGAGTTCTTCTCCTAAATTAACATAAAGTTGAGCTCTGCCTCTTTTGACACCCTGATAAGCCCACTGTTTCAGGCAAGGACTGGGGAGTAATGATTTCCCCTTTCTCTTCTGAGTGGAGAAAATCCGTAACTGCATTCCCTGTCGAAGCGCCCAGCATGCATTCAGAAGTCACCACATCCTCCTCCGGACGGGCGCTGGCGCAGCAGCCAAGTTGCTGCCTGGGAGGCCTGCATCCCACAGGTCCTGCTGTGAGTTCCAGCTCTGGGTTCCAATCCAGCTCCAGGCTCACGCGCACCCTGCGGGGCAGTAGGTGACAGCTCAAGTACTTGGGTCCCTGCCACCTGCATGGGGATTGCGTTCTGGGCTCCTGGCTTCATCCTGGCCCAGGCCTGGTTGATGCAGGCTTTTGGGACGTGAACCAGCAGGTGGTGAGTCTCTCTGCATCTCTCTCTATCTCCCCGTCTCTCTTTGTCTCTCTGCCTTTCTAATTAGCTGTAAATTAACAAATGAATAAGAAATGAAGCATTTTCTCTCAGTATGTGGGTATAAACCTATGTTTATGTAGTTCAGAACTTACTGTAAATGACTCATGTTTTGGACGGGGGATGTGCTGTCACACCGGTGTGCCGTGTACAAGAGAACGGAAATTTTCCAGCCTTTTGCTTATGTGGATATGTCTGTAAAGCAGGAAGGATGTGTTCACTGCTCACATCTTGGCTGTGATAGCTCACAGTTAGACACTGAACGTCTCTTCCCTATCACATTGCCTTCGCTTAAGCAGCACACAAAACTCTAGACTCCGATGCACTGGTTCCTCGTGCAGGACCAAACAGGCCGTTCCTGTGGCTGAGGTACAGCTTGGCAGTGCAGCTTCGAAGTGAGGAGTGTCGCCCGCACCTACGGCTGCAATCACAGGCATGCTGGACAGAGCCAAACAGAACCTGGGAAATTGAATTATTCTTGTGATCATATTATTATTTGAGATTTTTATTTAAAAAAAAAAAACAGTGCAAACAGTAGCAGCTCTAATTTAAATGGTGATCATTCGCACGGTCGTGTTTTCTCCAGAACATCGGTGGCTCTTTAGCGAGGTGACAGCTGCGCCGGTCACTGGGAGCCTGGTGCGCAGTGCTGGAGCTGCAGTCCGCCCTCCACCCAGATCTGCCTCCAGTCTTATGGCAACCCTGGCAGCACCGGGAAGTGTGCTCAGAATGTTTATCAGCAAATGCAGCAGCTGTTCACACGCACGCGTTTCTCACATGACCAGGTGCGTGCGTGTCTGTGGTACAAAGGGATTCTGAACATGAGCCAAGCCCTCCGAGTTAAAAACAAGCCTCTATCAGTGTGTAGATGTTCCTCAGGTTGTCAGGAAGTCTGCACAGCTGGCCAAAGGCACTGTGTCCTGAGAAGTTCTGACTGTCGCTGTAGGAGCAGTGACAGAGGATGTGACGGCCCAGCAAGACAAAACCAGCTCATCAGGTGCTGCAATTCTTTCCCCATGGTTAAAAAATGTTTCCCTTTTTCTTACACCTGTGCACATCAGCACATAGTACATAATCTGAAATCTTGATGTATTTCAAAAGGATTTCTTTAATAATAAAATTTTAAAGAAAATACAACTTTTCAGTAGAGGTGGACTCGTGTGCCAATTAGAAAATGCATCCAGACAAATGGAAATGAAACACACTAGGCCGGCGCTGCGGCTCACTTGGCTAATCCTCCACCTGCGGCACTGGCACACTGGGTTCTAGTCCCAGTTAGGGCGCTGGATTCTGTCCTGGTTGCCCCTCTTCCAGTCCAGCTCTCTGCTGTGGCCGGGAAGGCAGTGGAGGATGGCCCAAGTGCTTGGGCCCTGCACCCGCATGGGAGACCAGGAGGAAGCACCTGGCTCCTGGCTTCGGATCGGCGCACCTCCGGCCATAGTGGCCATTTGGGGAGTGAACCAATGGAAAAGGAAGACCTTTTTCTCTGTCTCTCACTGTCTAACTCTGCCCATCAAAAAAAAAAAAAAAAGAGAGAGAGAGAGAAAGAAAGAAACAAAACACTAAAATTCCTGCGATGCAGTGAAAACAGTGGTAGGAGGGGGAATTATACAGAATTTTTAAAGATTTATTTATTTATTTGAAAGTCAGAGTTACACAGAGAAAGGAGAGGCAGAGAGAGAGGTCTTCCATCTGATGGTTCACTCCCCAGATGGCCACTATGGCCAGAACTGCACCGATCTGAAGCCAGGAGCCAGGAGCTTCTTCTGGATCTCCCACATGGGTGCAGGGGCCCAAGGACTTGGGCCATCTTCTACTGCTTTCCCAGGCCACAGCAGAGAGCTGGATTGGAAGTGGAGTAGCTGGGACTCTAACTGGCACCCACATGGGATGGTGGTGCTTCAGGCCCGGACATTAACCCACTGCGCCACAGCGCTGGCAGGAGGGGGAATTACAGCTGCAAATGCACACACTGGAAAGAAATATCCCAAGTCAATAATAACCTTACACCTTCATGGATCAGAAATCAAAGGACAAACTAAATCAAGCCTCAAAAAAGGAAGAAACTAGCAGACAGAGAGATGGTATTGAAGCTCAGAAAACAGGGAAAGCAGAGAAACGTTGAGAATGTTCACGTCACCACTTTCTCCAGCGTGGTACTGGAAGTTGTAGTCAAAGCAGTTGGATGGGAAGAAGGAAATGTGTGCACATTCGAAAGGAAGAATGAGTCATTTCTGCTTACCAACTATGTGATCCTGCATGAGACTACTTCAAAAATAGCGTGAAAAATAACTTCACAGTTAAATTCTTAAGTAAAAAATTCCAAAGTCCTTTGAGAAATCTCTTAGAAGTCTATGGAAAAGGAGAAAAGACTGGGAATCATGAAAAAAACTTGTGCATGTATTTCAATTTTTTACACCAAAATAAACACATGGATGTTTTGAAGAATGCTCACTGTAGGAAACCCTCAAGACTCAGGTCGCTACCAAGAATCACCCACTGCAGCCACAGCGCACGTGCCGCAGAATGTCAGGACACAAATGAGACATTCAGGCCAACGGTTCTGTACGTTAACAATGAACAGCCGCAAAAGAGAATTAAGAACTCTAATAGAAAAGCATAAGTTAGAATTAATCTAGGAGACACTGTGATTTTACATTAAAGCCTACAGACTTCCTGAATGAAATTAAACAGAACCTCAATGAAGGGAAAGCCTCCACCTGCTCCACCATCCGAGATTTGTGGGTGTCAGGTGTTGCTAGCACCCAAAGAGATCTGTAGACACAGTGCAAAGTCTGCCACAAACCCAGCCACGCTTCCACACAGATGAAAATGCGGGGAATATCATGGAATACCTAAGCTTGTCTTGAAGATAAAATGCACACTTTGAGAATTCACGATTGCTGATTTCAGAGCTTACAGCAAAGCTTCAGCAAGGAAAACAGTGTGGTGCTGCCATAGGCAGAGGCACAGACCATCGGAATGGAAGGGACTAAAATAAACCCTGACACACATGGCAAACGACTTCTGAGAGGTGCACCGAAACCAATGCACAGAACAGTCTTTCCAACAGGTGGTGTTGGGAAAACTGGACCTCCACACGATAAAAGATCAAGTAACTAAACACAGGAGCTCAAGCTGCAAACCGAGAAAGGCTGAGAATCAGCCTTTACCTGAGTGTAGCCACAGTGCAGACAAGAAGGAGCCATATTCGAGTTGCATAACATCCACATTAACAGCTTCGTGCACTAAAGGACAACAGCCTGGAGAGGCAGTCCACTAAATGGGAGAAAACATCGTCTAATCACATACCTGGGGATGGCCTAGTGGTGCAGCAGGTGAGGCGGCCTCTTGTGACGCCTGCGTCCTGGATTGGAGTCCTGGCCACTCCTCGGCCAGCTTCCTGCAAAGTGCCTCGAAATGCAGTGAAAGATTTCCCAAGTACTTGGGCTCCTGGAAACCTGGATGGAGGTCCTGGCTCCTGGTGAACCTGGCCAGGCTGCTATGGCCTTTTGGGGGTGAGCCAACAGATGGAAGATTGTGTGTGTGTGTGAGTGTGTGTTTCTCCCCTTCTCTCTGTCACTCTGCTTTTCAAATAAAGAAATAAATAAGTCTTTTTAAAAGATTTTTAAAAATAGTATATCTGGTAAAGTATTGATATCTAGAAGATATAAACAGTTGTAAACTAACTGATAACAACGAAACACAAACAGTTCAAAAATGGGCTTGAGTAAATATTTATTCAAAGAGGATATAAACATTACCGATAAACACAAGTAGAGATGCTCAGCATCACTAGTCCTCACGGAAATGCAAATCAAGACCACAATGGCATGCTCCCCACACCCGTCAGGAGGGTTACTATGAAGCACAGTGGGGACCAGCAAGTGTTGTGAGGATGTGGGGAGACTGGAACCCAGTGCATTGCTGGTAAGTCCAATGGTGCAGCCAGGAGTCCCTGTGTGTCCTGGGGATTTCATGCTAGGGATCAGGCAAAAGTAGCCAGCAGGTCAGCAAACAGGCACTGTACCAACGCTCATAGCAATGTCCACAGTGAGCAAGTGGAAACAGCCCTGCTCTCCGTGCACAGGAGAATGGAAGGACAAAGCAGTGTGCGCTCAGTGAACATTACCTAGGGATGGGGCTGCTATCCAGGCTGAGACACAGGAGACCCTGTAAGAATAAAGCAGAGTCTGTGCGCTCAGTGGCACTGTGCACAGGAATAATGGGGCTGCGATCCAGGCTGAGATAGGCAGAACCTTAAAGGACAGATCCGCCTTCACCCCCACAAGGCTTCCAAAGCAGCCTGGTGAACATAGGGCGAACAGTGTGCCCTTCCATTGCTCCAAAGGCTGATTTTTGACCAACCACACAACAAAAGCATCCAGAGGAAGATAAATGCAAGCAGTTACAATGTCTCTGTATCCTGTTCAGCACAGGTTCTTTCTCTGAATGCTCTTTTACAATGAGCTAAGTAAGTATTGACTTAATGTTGCTGGTAGTCCTTTGAGCTAAGGAAGGAAGGTTACATGAGACGTAAATGGAAGCATTTCTCCAAACACACACACACACACACACACACACAAATTGAAGCTAAAAATGCAAAAGACTATCAAAGCTGATTATAGATTAAGAAAATTAAAAATGTTTTGAAAGCTAAAAAGTCAGCCATGAGTAAACTCCCCTGATTTTCTATGTTAAAGGTTTTGGGGACGGTGCTGTGGTGCAGTGGGTTAAAGCCCTGGCTGGCAGTGCCGCCATCAGATATGTGTACCGGTTCGAGTCCCAGCTGTTCCTCTTCTGATCCAGCTCTCTGCTATGGCCTGGAAGAGCAGTAGAAGATGGCCCAAGTCCTTGTACCCTCACCCTCGTGGGAGACCCAGAAGAAGCTCCTGGCTCCTGGCTTTGGATCAGTGCAGCTCAGGCCATTGTGGCCATTTGGGGAGTGAACCAGCAGATGGAAGACCTCTCTCTGTCTCTACCTCTCTCTATAACTCTGTCTTTAAAATAAATAATTAAAAATAAAACCTTTAGAAAGAAAAAAAAAAGTTGTGTACCACAACTATCTGAATTTTTCATCTGGCTCACATATTACTGTGCATCTGAGAGAACACTTCCATTCTGAAATTTAAGTATTTCATATAAATTTTTAATTTTTACTAACTTTTCAATTTTCATACTGTAATATGCTCACAAGTTAAACAATGGGGTTTAAATAATTTTACATGTATTATCTATAAAATATATGTACTTACATATTCATATCAGCAGTGTATATTAAAATATCTATATTATATATACTCATGATGTATACTATTTTAAGCTTTTGTATTTTCATTTAATTGAAAAGCAGAACAACAGAGAAAGAAATTAAAGAAAGAGAGAGAGGGAGAGAGAGAGAGAGAGATCTTTCTTCAATTGGCCCACTCCCCAAATGCTTGCAAGAGCTGGCTTGCGCCAGGCAGAAGCCAGAGCCAATAGCTCCATAAGGGTCTCTTACATGGATGGCAGAGACCAAGTGCTTGAGCCAGCATCTGCTGCCTCCTGGGCCTCATTAGCAAGAATCTGAATTAGAGATGGATGCGGGACTCCGTGCCAGGCACTCTGACACTGGACACAGAGGTCCCCAGCAGTGGCTCAGCCTACTCTGTCAACATGCCTGCCCCTAATAGCATCTACCTTTATTTTATACATGTGTGCACACACACAAATACTTTAAAAAGTTAAATCAAAATGGAATTTAGACACCAGACTATTTTGGCACAAAACTTTCAAGATTTTTAAAATTTATTTTATCTGTCTGAAAGGCAGAGAGACAGAGAGAGTAACACACGCACAGAGAGAGAGTCAAACACAGGCACTCTGGTATGACACGCTGGTATCCCAAGCAGCAGCTTTCTGGCTGCACCAAGCATTCAACCCAGAGGACAAGAAATATTGGAATCCACATGTATGACTGGTCTTCAGAAAGTTCAGGAAAGTACATATTATGAAAAAAGATTACATATATTTTAAAAATGTTTTGCACTAAGGGGCTGGTGCCAAGGCACACTAGGTTAATCCTCCGCCGATGGCACCGGCATCCCATATGGGCACCGGTTCTAGTGTCCCGGTTGCTCCTCTTCCAATCCAGCTCTCTGTTGTGGCCTGCGAAAGTAGTAGAAGATGGCCCAAGTCCTTGGGCTCCTGCACCCACAAGGGAGACCCAGAAGAAGCTCCTGGCTTCGGATTGGCACAGCTCTGGCCATTGCGACCATTTGGAGAGTGAACCAATGGAAGGAAGACCTTTCTCTCTGTCTCTCCTTCTCACTGTAACTCTACCTCTTAAATAAAATAAACAAAATCTTTTAAAAAATGTTTTGCACTAAAATAAGCTTATCTTTTCTTTATGTTTCCCATGAAACATATATAGATGTGATTATATTGAAAAAACAACCTTTGAATTCAAGGTCCCTGAAGAATCTCAAGCAAAGTTATAAGTCGTTTTCTAGAATAACTTAATCTTAAATTGCAATTTAAATACCTAGAAAAATGTATACATGTCCAAACACTTGAAATCTAGATACATCTGAATTTGCTTAGTAATCAGTCTCTATTAACACATTAATCAAGTTAATATCTAATTGGACAATGTATTTTAATCCTTGACTGCAAATTCATTATATACATTTCAATTATTTCTTATGCTGAAATTATATAAAAGCTTAAAAAGTATACAATGTTTATTGTTCATAGATATATCTGGGAAAAGTTTAAATGTGTAACTGTGTACTACAGTTAATTACAATGTGTACTTAATGGACCTAGTGGACTATTTTATCATTACGTGATTAATTTTGGAAATAAAAGTAAAGTAGCCTGTGTTCCTCGCTCCCCTGTTCATGTTGATGTGACTCAGATCAACAGGAGGGAAATGGGTCTGGGAGAAGGAGGAGCCTGGCCCACTTTCCACAATCCCAGTGCGTGGAGCTGAAAGCAGGTGCGTGGAGCTGAAAGCAGGTGCTTGGAGCAAACACAGGGTCCCTGGATGAGCCGAGGTCTTCCATGCCTCAGCAATCATGATGCTTCAATGGCTTGGTCACAACCTTTGTACATTTCTTCATTTTAACATGGAAGCAAGAATCAATCCCATCTCACAGTCACTGAAAATGACACAAAACCCTGTGCACAGGATGTAAACTTAGTTCCTTGTTGCTTAATTGAGAAGCAATCCTTGAAACGTAGGACTTTCCAGGTTGTGCGTGTTCGCCAAGCCAATTCGTGTTACTTAACCCAGCTCTTGCTCAACGCAAATTACAGAGGGAGCTGTGGATGTTTGGAGTCACCCTGAGATCGATACTTTAGGCAAGGTTTTGTCTTCTGTGTTTGCCTCTTCAGAAAGATTTTCACACATCCAAGCACTGCCAGTCACAGCATCTCTGCGTGTGTGACTCCTCACGGGCTTGTGGATTCACAGGACAGAGGAAAGCACGGGTGTGCTTCTGGGTGGAAACTAAACTGAAGGGTGAAGGGCTGGGGCAGCCGGGGTCCGGGGACACTCCAGGAGCCCCGTGGGCGGCCAGCAGCCTCCCTCATTTGGCCTCACGTCTGTGTGGAGTGCATCCACCATCTGAGAAAGCAAGGATTGTCTGGCAGTATCCACAGCTTCCTGGTTGTACCATTTCCTCACAAGTGTTTGCACTGTCTTTTTTTTTATTTGACAAGTAGAGTTAGAGAGTGAGAGAGAGAGACAGAGAGAAAGGTCTTCCTTCCATTGGTTCACTCCCCAAATGGCCGCTACAGCCAGCGCACCGCGCTGATCTGAAGCCAGGAGCCAGGTGCTTCTCCCGGTCTCCCATGCGGGTGCAGGGCCCAAGCACTTGGGCCATCATCCACTGCCCTCCTGGGCCACAGCAGAGAGCTGGACTGGACGAGGAGCAACCGGGACTAGAACCTGGCGCCCATATGGGATGCCAGTGCCACAGGTGGAGGATTAACCAAGTGAGCTGTGGTGCCAGCCCCTGCACTGTCTTCTTTAGTGTTCACTGAGCGTGTGCTGAGCTGAGCCTCAGCCTCTGCTTCCCTCACCGCTCAGGCACAGAGGATCCTGAATGCACTGCCCATCTTGCCCTCCCTGTCGGTGACGGCCAGCGGTGCCCTGACTGCTCCAGAGCTGGCTCCCAGCTGTGAGAGAGCCCCAGTGTTCCCCCTGGAGGCTTGAGTCAGGGACTATTCTAGAAGATTCTGCATGGAAGATGTGGGAGCTGAAGACCCCACTTAGCGCAGTGCTGTTTTCCAAAGCGCTGCACACCTTTTCCAAAAAATATTAAAAATGGCCCAGGCAAACTTGCTGTTCCCGAATAAAACAATGTGTTTTTTCCCAAGGGTGAGTAGATCTGTCGTGTAGCAAGAGATCAATGGGGACGAATGAACCACAGTTTTACCAAGAAAGCACTAAACTACCTGTACTAGGAAGCTTTGACAGAAAAGTTAGTGCAGTGTTCAAAATCAACCTTGACAAAAGTTAAGCACACCTTCCAGACTCAAAGTCCAGTGAGCTGACAAGCAGAGTGAAAAATGAGAATTGACAGGAAGGTGATGTGTAAGGATGAGATAATGAGTTCAAATAATGCCAGGACTTCAGAATGGTCAGGGAAGCTATCAGTGCGCCTCATGTAAGATGATAATCCACCCATCAAACCAGGCAGCTGACAGGTGGACCAAGTATGTCAGAGAATCTCGTAATTGTTTCAAGCTGAACTTGAGACAAAGGTGAGATCCCTGCAAAGACAAGAAGGCGGAGCGTAAGTGGAGAACAAGTTCCGCTCCACCCAGGAATCCCCGACACGAAGGAGAGCAGTCAAGTGGAGTGGTACCATCGGGGCACCCACTGTTCTTACAACTGCGGAAGGCCACTGCCTTGAGACACCACCCACGCGTCCTGTCGAAGGTCACTTATAAACCTCAGAAAATCATTCCCTTTGAAGGGGTTTCCAAAAAAGTCCCAATAGTATACAGCATTGTATATAGCATAGTACACAATGCATCATAGTATACAATGCATCATCCTCGTCTTCCCTTCCATCAGCATGCAGAACACTTGTCCTCCTTTCAACCACTGATCTCTGAGCACTGCGCCCTCTCACATTTCTAATACTTGGCGTCATTCCACATTTCTGTCACATCATTCACTTGTCAATTTATCGAATGATTTGCTGTACATGTGATCAGTTTCCAATGTAAGCCCTGCAGTGCAAACCCAAAACCAATAGGAAATTCATTTCTCTGACTGCACACACTTTTGTCGTTTTTCTTACTTTCCCAAGCTTCCATTCAGAAGTTTTCCACTTCTGTGGTCTTCAATTGCTTGTTTGCTATTTTCTTTCTCTGTTTTTAAACTGCAATTTGTTCTGGGTGTGCAAATTGTCAAGTGTAGAGCATGATGATTTTCCACTAAGAAAATACCCTATTTCCGACTTTCACGAAAAGAAATAGTGCATTTCCAGGACCTCGACACTCCCTGTGGAGTTAGTAGCCTCTCATCTTCCCGCCCTTTCTGTCGCTTGTGTCTGCAGGGTATGGAATCCTACCCAGTTGTATTTTTTGATTTCGAATCTTGCTTTCAACATTATTCAACAGGCGCTAGCCCCTGTTGAAGTTTTTAAATCATTTGTATTACTGTATAAGAATTTCTTTCATTTACCTCTTTCTTTCATAAATGGATGTAAGGCTCAGTTCAGGGTTTGACTAAGGTAAACAATGCTACTAACATTTCCAGGTGTCTTTATTGCCCAGCGTGCCCTGAGATGGGAAATATTGGGTCAGAGGAAGGAAAATACTGAGTCGATCCCACCACAACCGGCCACCGTTTAGTTGAGTCTGGGCCTTTCGTTGTTTTCCTGCCTGGAAGAGGCGTGGAGACCGCACCACGCTGCGTAACAATCTCATCCGTCTCTTGTCTGGGGATGTGGAGCGCCTCTCTCATATTTGATTGGCAATCTGGCCCCCTCTTCTGTGAAACGTTCTTTCACTGGTTTGCTGGAGCATTTATCCATTCTGGGTAAGAACTCTGTACCAGTTTTACGTATGCGAAGTTTTACTCCGACATCACCGGGCAGTTTGCTCTCCAGTTCTGTGCTTTTTATAGTGGACGTAATTTCCTGACTGCAACAAATGCCGTTATTTTCCTTTGCAGTCGGTGTGTCTGCACTGAGGTCAGAAGCCCTCACACACTGTGACAGCTCCCGCGAGTGCTCTGTT
Source organism: Oryctolagus cuniculus (assembly GCF_051225735.1). Taxonomy (NCBI): domain Eukaryota; kingdom Metazoa; phylum Chordata; class Mammalia; order Lagomorpha; family Leporidae; genus Oryctolagus; species Oryctolagus cuniculus. The sequence continues at coordinate 93,343,890 of NC_142882.1, forward strand.
GTACCCCAGCATGTACATCACAGTGTTTCGAGAATGGAGCTTTGTCCAAGTTGTGGTTAGTGACTAAGTCGCCCTCCCCTACCAACAGCCGAGGAATCTGGTTCTGTTTCTGTGGAAGCCCAGGAGTCTGCTGCGCTGAGGAGGGCACACAGGCTTGGGTCCACACCTTCCCTGAGCGAAGCCCAGGGCACCTGCTGGCGCTATACCCCCTTCCCAGGAGTGAGGTGCCTCAGATCCTCGCACTGTCTGGATTCCTGGTTCTCTCTTGTTCCAACAACCCTCTCTCCTAGGCACTGCGTCTTCATTAGCTGTTAGAGCCCTGCACGTCTATTACTGTGTCTTTTCACTCGATTTACAGAGTTATCACAATGTAGAAGTGGCACCATTGAAGTGGCGGCATTTAGAAGATGTTCTATTTATCTATCTGAGAGTCACACGCCACCTGCCGTGACTGCTGTTCCACAGCCTTCACACGCACCAACATGTGTGATACCAAATCATCCAGCCAGGTGGGCACCACCACTCTCCCGAGAAGAATGAGGCAAGGAGTCACGGAGCGCAGGGGCCAGACATGGGTGGGCCTGGACCCTGTCCCCTCGCCCACTGCTGTGATGGAATGGAGGCCCCTGGTCTTAGGCACCTGCGTTAGAGACTGGGCATGGCCCACGTGGCCTATTCTCAGAGCCACTTTAGTTTCCATTTCTGGGAATCTCCAGCAGGCAATAGGGGGTTGAGACTGGGTTTCAGCTTAGGAGAGCTGGGGCCCGGATCCTGCTGTGTGGCGTGAGTGGGCTTCATTGTCAGGTGTGCGTCTTGGGGAGAGGAAAGCTGAGGATGCTGAGTGAGCCTGGCAGCACGGTGCACACATGTGTGGAGAGGGCAGGCCCCAGGGCGGGATGGGAGTGAGGCCAACTTGGGGTACAGGGTTCAAGCGGAATGACCCAGGCCGTGTGGTGTTCCAGTCATGACGCTGGGTGAGTGGAAAGAGCTGAGAAGAAAGTGGTGGTGAAAGTCCACACAGTACGGCTTCCATGGCTCCAGCTGCTCCCCCTCTCTGGGACAAGAAGCTTGGAGAGACAAAGAGAGGCGTGAGCGTGCAGCCATACTGATGTCTGACGACATCCCGCGTAGCCCACCCTCCACAAGGCCTGTGTGATGAGAGGGTGAGAAGGAATCGCATCCGTGAGTGTGGACTGGAAACAGTTGCTGGCGCACATGGAAGGCGGGGAGACAGACGGAGCACCAGTGCTGGCCGTCTGCTGTGGACCGGGCTTGCTGTGGACCGGGCTTGCTGTGGACCGGGCTTGCTGTGGACTGGGCTTGCTGTGTCCCCAGCGGGCTGCCGGAACTCCAGCACCATGGTGAGCGCTGGTGCCTGCAAATGCGTCTCAGCCGGAAGTTACAGGAGTGCAGTGTGTGCCATAGGACAGTCTTAGGATTCTAGATTATTTGTGGAAAGTGAAATGATAGCATGAACACATCAATAACAGATTAAATACTCGCAGGTAGCAGCGGAAGAAGAAATTTAAAATTAAACCCAAAAAGCACAAGTTTCAATGTTATAAAGTCCACGTGTGGAGAAGCATAACAAAGTCTTGATGCAAGTGGCATACCTTGATCAGGAATACGCTGTGAAAGCTTAGACGTCAGCGTCACTTTCAGTATGGAGCATGTTCTTGGACCTGCGTGTATCCCCAGCTGTGGTAGCATAACAGACGATCCTAGGGGGTCACCCCAGCCAGGGCATCTGGAAGAAAGCCAGGGGACTGCAGAATCACAGACGTTAGAGGCATGAGTGACCAAGGACACCATGGTCCCAGGTCAAAAGTCCTGAGAGACTGACTGCTGTGGAATAGAGCCGGATCAAAGTCCAGGCCTGCCCCAGGACAAGGATGCCCTAAGGGTAGACAACAGAGTGTCCAGGCCTGCCCCAGGACAAGGAAGCCCCCTGTGTAGACAACAGTGTCCAGGCCTGCCCCAGGACAAGGATGCCCTAAGGGTAGACAACAGAGTGTCCAGGCCTGCCCCAGGACAAGGAAGCCCCCTGTGTAGACAACAGTGTCCAGGCCTGCCCCAGGACAAGGAAGCCCCATGTGCAGAAAACAGAGTGTCCAGGCCTGCCCCAGGACAAGGAAGCCCCAAGGGTAGACAACAGAGTGTCCAGGCCTGCCCCAGGACAAGGAAGCCCCATGTACAGAAAACAGAGTGTCAAGGCCTGCCCCTGGACAAGGAAGCCCATGTGTGGACAACAGAGTCAAAGACAGAACTGGGTTGGAAATGAGTGGGGTGGGGTCAGGGGGCCACTGAAGCTGAGGAATTGAAGGCCAGGGTGGGGAAATCATGAAAGTCGTTCAGCTCCTCTCTTTGGGGACAGAAGGGGGGGGTGGAGAATGTGGAGGTGAGAGGGGAACTGGGGAATCAAGGCAGGGGTGAATACCCTGGTCTGAAAGCTGTGCTTGTATGCAGGTGGTCAGCAGGAGAGGAGAGCCCACCTTGGGGAGGTGGCGCACCAGGGCTCTGGCTGAGGCTTGCCTGTGCCGGCATTTCCTCCGGTGCTTTCCTTTGATTGAGGTTTCTGCACACTGATGTTAACTTGCCTGACTAGGATGAGTAATGGACCAAACTTGACTGACTTTTCAAGCAAATAAGCCATGTTCTAATACCATATATGGAGGAGCATAGCATTACGTAGAAACACACACTTAATTAATGTGTTGGTTTCTGAGCCATAAACAATTATTTTTATTATGAGATTTTGAAATTATTTGGTTTCATGTATTTGCTCTTCCTTTAAGAATGTCATTGTTTTATTTTGGGGCATAGGCTTTTCCCAATCACATTTAGAATTTTACGATGAGATTATAATTCTGTTGAAATTTTCCATGAATGTGGTTGGATTTGACATTTTTAAAGTATGCAGTTTTCTCATTCATGATCTTGATCTATTTCCCCATTTAATCACATCATTGGGAAGGTCCTTGCTATTTTATTACACCAGATGATCACATTATGTACATCCAGTGGCTGGTGACTTGTTACTGAAGACTCTATCAGTCAAGTTAGGAAAAAAGGCAGTGTGTCTAATCTGGGAAATAGTAGCTGAAGACGTTTAAAATAACATTCCAAATTCTTGTTGTAAATAAGAAATTAAACTTTTTTCATAATTGCAGAAGACCAGAAGGAAGAAAGGTTATGGAAATGGAATATTTTCCTCAATTAAAGGGAAAATTATATCATAGTTATGGGATACGTTCTTTATCGCTGGAAAAGCGAGAACTTTAACATAATATGAAGCATCCCTGCCTTGGGAGAAGTGACTGCTAAGATCAGCGCAGACTTCACGGATGCCTCAAGTGGCAGCTGAATCTCAAGGGATGCACAAGTGAGAGGAAACAAGCAGGAGTGGGCCCGTAGTGAGGAAAGACCGCAGCAAGAACATGCAGGTGCAAGTGTGTTTGGCGTTCCTGGGAGATGAGAAGCAAATAAATAAGGATGGGGGGGGGTAATGGCCTCCCTGGGTATTTGTAGTTAACTTCAGATAGAGGATAGTAGCAATGTTGGATTGCCTTAATTATTTATTTGAAAGTCAGAGAGTGATAGAAAGAGAGGGAGAAAGAGATACTCCACCTGCTGGTTCACTCCTTGGATGCTGGCAATAGCCATGGCTGTAGCAGTATGAAGCCAGGAGGCAGGAACTCTATCTAGTCCCCCATGAGGGTGCTGGCTACCCAAGGACTTGATCCATCATCTCCTGACTCCCAGGGTGTGCATTAAGCTGGAATTGGAATCAGAGGCAGGCTTGAACCCAGGCACTCGGATAAGAGATGTGGGTGTTCCAGGTGGAGGTTTAACCATTGCACCACAATGCCCACTCTGGACTACCTTAATTAGTTAAGCCATATGGTTTAGATTATTGTTTTCTGCTAATTGTAAGCAATGCAGGGTTATGTGTTGGATGAAATGATTACAATCTCATTTTCCAATTTTGTCATGTAAAAATAGATGAAATATTAATAAATTAATAACTATATTTTAGGCTCTGGGGCACTAAATTATACTTCATAGTGTAAATGAAGAACTGTCTCTGATGCATACTGATGCAAAAATACTCAACAAGCTACCAACAATCACAATTCCATGGCTCATGAACGGGATGATACCCCGTGGGCACGTGTGCTTCCTTCCTGGAAGGCTGGCTACATCAGCACATGGAATTCAGTTGGTGACATTTGTCACACCAACGGAATGAATGACATTCTACTGAGAACACAACTCATCACGTTGATCGGAACAAAGCATTTGACAAAATTCAAAACAATTTCATGATAAAAGCACTCAACTAGGAACAGAAGAAACAAATGCAGCATAGTAGCAGCCGTTTGCGACCAGCCTACAGCCAGGAAAAACCAGTGGGGAATCCAGAGAACTTTCTCCAGAAGAACAGAAACAAGAGAAGGGTGTCTGCTGAGGAACCTTCTATCTGCTTGGGAGCTAAGCCAGCGCCATTGAGCGAGAAAAAGAAATGAAAGTCATCCAAATTGGAAAGGAAGGGATGAAATCTCATCTGCTTGTCAGTGACATTCACTTCTCTATAGGAAACCCTGGACGCTGCACAAAAATATTATTCTAACTACTGAGCAACATCATCAACACTGCAGCACACAAAATCAATCAAAATTCAGTTACATTTCTATATGTTAAAAATAAACAATTCTAAGAGAGTTAATAAAGCAATTTAATTTAAAATGAAATAAAAATAATAAAACATGAGAGTGCGTTAAGATGTTTGTGAAGAAATGAAATTAAAAGACAGTTTTATTTTGTTTCAAAAAACAAACTAATTTTGGGCTGGTGTTGTGGCACAGTGCATTAAGCTGCCGCCTGCAATGTAGGCATCCCATGAGTACCGATTTGAGCCCTGGCTGCTTCACTTCTGGTCCAACTCCCTGCTAATGCACCTGGGAAAGCAGCAGAAGATGGCTCAAGAACTTGAACCCTTGCCACCACATGGGGTACCCAGATGGAGTTCCATGCTTGTGGCTTCAACTTGGTCCAGCGCTGGCTGTTGAAGCCATTTGGGGAATGAATCAGCAGATGGAAGATTTCTCTCTCTCTCTCTCTCTCTCTCTCTCTCTCTCTCTCTCTCTCCTTACATTTCAAATAAATACATCTTTGAAGAAAATTTTTAAAAAGTAAACATTTTAATTCCACCTTTCCATGAACTTTTAAAAACATTTTCATACATAGGAATGGACTTAAACAAGAAGTCTAAAGACTTCTATATTGAAAACTGCAGAACACTGATGAAAGGAATTAAGGAAGACACAAATAAATGGAAAGAGATTTCATGTTCATAGATTGGAAGAATGTATATTGTTAAGATGCCAATGTTATCCATAATGATCTACAGATTTAATGTGATCTTATGGGAGTTTGTTTTCAGAAATAGAAAAAATTACATCCTAAAATTCATAATCTCAACTTGAAAAGCCAAAAAACTGATAAAAATATGCAGAGTTGGAAGTCCACACTTCCTGCTTTCAAAACTTGTTCCAGTGCTATGGTAATCAACATATGAAGAAACTGGCATAAAGATGGACAAATGGGCCAAACTACTAGAACAGTGCCCAGAAGCAAACTCCCTTGCAGCAGACAAAGGACTTCCTACAGAGTACGAAGGCCATTCAGTAGGAGGGGGTTCTGTTCAACACATGGTGCTGGCGCATGGACGTACACATAGAAACAATTGAACTTAACCTTGACCTCACGCAATATACACAGATCAACTCAGAATGGATGAAAGACACAAGCGTAAGATAAAGCCCTAAGAAGAAAGCATGGGAGGAAAACGTCATGACATCGGATTTATTTCCCTGATAGGACACCAAATCCACAGGCAAGGAAAGTAAAAATTAAAGTTAAAAACTTCTGTGCATCACATGTCACAATCAACAGAGGGAAAATGCTGTCTACAGAACGGGAGAAAATGCATTCAAATCTTCTACTGCTCTAGTAGCCAGCAGAACACTTAGCTCCAAGATCTTGTCTTCTAACTCCTTCTCCTGTATGCACAACCAGGCGGCTTGGAGAAAGGACTGATTCTGGGATTGAGAAAACAATACACAAAATATTATTGAAATACCTTGTAGAGCCAGAATGCCGAGAGAGAAGGGAGGGAGGGAGAGAGAGAGAGAGAGAGAAAGAGAGAGAGAGGTGATTATCTCACAGAGATAAAGGGGCTGATAGGAAGAAGCTCCTACATGCTAAACCTGGAAAGATCTTAGCAGTAAAATGAATAAGGCAGCTCTGAATAGCAACTTATAACGTAAGTACATGCCCATGAATTTCTACTGGAGTAAATTATTTAATAGATAAATAGCTGTGTGAAAATAGCTATTTATCCAATATGCAATGATTCTGCATAAGTTTTGGAGATTCTTCCCACTCTGGGAAGTCAGGAGAACTTTCCCATCCTCAAGTGTGAGCCCTTCGTCATCATTTCTTTCTGAAGGATCCCATATAGAAAATAGGGATGAAGTGGAACCCTGCCACTCACAGGGAGACCTGGATTGAGTGCCTTCAATAAAGTGCTTCACACTGGCCCCGACCCAGCTACTGCAGACATCTGGGGAGTGAACCAGCAGATGGAAGATCTCTGTCTGTCTGTCTCTGCCTTCCAAACAAACAAATTAGTAAAAATTAAAGATAAACAAAGGTATATAATAATTGAAAAACCCAGGACTTCATAAACTATTTGCAAGTGTAAACTGGGGAGGCGTGAGATAGTCAGGCTTTGTGTTGTGTTCAGAAGCTACTTCACAGAGTTTGTGACACTGGTATCCTGCACGGTGCTCTGGGTCCCAGTCACACTGAGGGCTGACATTGTCAACTGGGACAGGAGATACCTACTGTCACACCAGGTTCTGTAATTAAGCTCTGCTACATGTATATTATTCAATTTAAATGGAAAAACACTTACAATGCAAGTAAACTCAAGGGAACCAGACTTTCAAAATTATTAAGTTAAGAACTTATCAGAATATCATGATTAAGGGCAATCTAAGCAAAATTCAGGTAGTTATTCACAAAACGGTTTTAAAACAGGGATTTGTGTATCAGAGCCCCAGTGAGAAAACAAATCCTAAGGAAGGTGCTGATATTTTGAGCAGAGCAGTAGGAAGGTATTATTACAACACATGATTCAAAAGTGAGAACAGACAATGAACCACCCAGTGAATGACGGAACACGATCGACACACCGCGGAGAGGTGAAAGTCGTGCTGCTACAGAGAACAACAGGGAAAGCAGAGGGGTCTGGTGGAGTGGTTAGCAGAGGTCCCTAGAGTGGGATCTGGTCCATTGCAGCAGTAAGGTGAACGCTCACACAAGGGTGCCAGCTGCTCCTTGCCTGGACGAGGTGCGACGCCCCTCTTTCCTTCCTGGGTTCCTTCCTCCTGTGCCCTTCCCTCTGCCTCCCCGTCTTCCATGCAGTTTCCCTGCCTGTGCATTAGTCAGGTGTTACTTGAAAAGCTAGTATTATAAAGCATTGAATGTGGTGTTGTGAGCTTAGGACACGGGCAGTCAAGTACAGCGGGCACTGAACACAGAGAGCAGAGGAACAGGTCCAGGGTGCACGGCGCAGCAGCCTGTCACGGCTTCAGGAACGAGAGAGGAGCCCTGGGCTCCAGCCCTAGGGTAAGGCCTGCTGATCTGCAGATGCGCTCCGCACACGGCGGCCCACCTGCGTGAACAGCTATGAAGTGTCCATCAAGAAGTTTGTTAAAAGGTGGGTAAAGAGATAGAAACCCTAAGCGACCAGGTTGGATCCTCACTCCTTAAACCACTTATCAAGTTGTCACACCATGCCCCATAAATATGCATAATTGAAGCAATGATTGAAAAATAAAATGTAGGAGCCGGCGCTGTGGCGCAGTGGGTTAAAGCCCTGGCCTGCAGTGCCTGCATCCCATATGGGCGCTGGTTCTAGTCCTCGCTGTTCCTCTTCCGATCCAGCTCTCTGCTGTGGCCTGGGAAAGCAGTGGAAGATGGCCCAAGTCCTTGAGCCCCTGCACCTGCGTGGGAGACCTGGAAGAAGCCCCTGGCTCCTGGCTTTGGATCCGTGCAGCTCCTACCATTGAGGCCATTTGGAGAGTGAACCAGCGGATGGAAGACAGCTCTCTCTGTCTCTACCTCTTTCTGTACTCTGTCTTTCAAATAAATAAAAAATAAATATTTTTTTAAAAGAAACAAAAATAAAATGCAAGGGGCAGGCGCTGTGGCTCAGTAGGTTAAGCCTGTGCCTGTGGTGCCAGAATTCCTTATGGGTGCCAGTTCTAGTCCCGCCTGCTCCTCTTCCAGTCCAACTCTCTGCTGTGGCCTGGAAAACCAGTAGAACATGGCCCAGGTGCTTGGGCCCCTGCACCCATGTGGGAGACCCAGAAGAAGCTCCTGGCTCCTGGCTTCACATCAGCACAGCTCCTGCTGTTGTAGCCATTTGAGGAGAGAACCAGAGGATGGAAGACCTCTTTCTCTGTCTCTCCCCCTCACTGTCTGTAACTATGACTCTCAAATAAATAAATAAAATCTTAAAACAACGCAAAGTCTCGGTCCACGAGGCATGAGCAAGAATAACCATCCACCACTCTGCTTTCACACCATTCGACACTGACTCTTTTGAGAGAGCCCCGGTGACCCCCACTGGCATTTGCAGCACATACTTTGTATGTCCCCACCTGCCTGCATCACACAAGAGAAACTGGCAGAAGCAAGAAGAAACGAGGAAATCAAAGACAACAAAAGCAGATGATCTCTTCAACAGACACAGCTGCAAGAGGATCCCCATACATAGAAAACGAGGCGAGGGTGCCTTGTCCTCTGACACCTGAACAATCGTGGCCCGCAGATCATTTTCCAAAAACACCTGTTAGCTGCTGGAACCATTCAATCCTTCTCCTAAGTCTGACACACTTGTGCTTTTGCAAAACTTTTTGTCTCAGCCCTCTCCAATAGTCCTGCTTTCCTACTGAAACTAAGATTGAGAGATGTCTTCAAAACTCCCTTGGAAAATCTTAAAAATTATAAGCAGATAAGTTGTGTGCAGTTCTGAAAACTATGGGACATATTTTTTGAGAACATAGAAATTTCTGTAACAACATTGCAGACTGTGCAATTTTTTCTTTGAAAAAATCTGGGTAGTAACTGGTGAAATGCTAACAAAACTCTTTGAATTAAGAGTGATGTAGATTGGAGCACGTAACTTCCAACCTGGCCAACATAATGAGGCTGCTTCCTAATGTCAAGGCCACTGTGTGTCAAAGGGGAGCCACCGCTCACCACCAGCAGAGAGCCAGATGGGGCACAGGGGGCGCCGTGCAGGATGGCTGCACTGGCAGAACCTTCTAGAACTTGGAAGGACAGGGGAGAGCAGCAAGGAGACACTTGCTTCTACGACCGACATAAAATGCGGATGGAAGCTTTCTGTGGAGAACGTTGCTGTCTGAGTGAGACAGCACAGGGTCCATGGCGGGCCTGCTGTGCCCTCAGACTAACGGGGCCTCCCTGAGGCCCAGGAGCTGCTCCTCCATCTGCCCCCTGCTGGAGCAGACAGCTTGGGGAGAAGAGTGCCTGCCCCATCAGAGCGTCACATTCCGGAAACCAATCTCAGCCTAGGGAAGAGCCCACGTGGCAACAGGGAAGACTGCAAAGAAGAAGACTTCTCGTGTCTCTGTTTCTTTAAGCTGTGGTCTGTTTCTCACCAGCTCACCTTCTCACTCTCTCTTGGAGTCCTCCTGTTCCCGCACTCCCCTCTGGGTTCCTCCAGTGCTAAAATCCCTTCTGAGTCCTGCAGTGCTTTCTTTCCGGTGACTCTGCACTGGCCCAGCAACTGCCCTCTGCTTTGGGAGGGGAATTGGACCACAAACTGAGGCCATGGGATCAGTTAGTATGTCCAGTACCCCACGGAGGGCCAGCAGACTCTGGGGTTTGCTTGTTTCTCCCAGCACACAGTGAGGAGCAGGTAGAGTACAGCAGGACTCTGCAAGCTCCGCAGGTGTTCACAACACGGGTGCCCGGATACCCGGCCCCACACCCCAGCTCCTGGGTGCCCTGCGCTGCTCACCCCAGCTCCTGGGCGCCCGGATACCTGGCCCCACACCCCAGCTCCTGGGTGCCCTGCGCTGCTCACCCCAGCTCCTGCGCTAGCTCTCTGTTCTCTCTCACCCTTTGGCTCCCGGGTTCTCAGTCCTCTTCAGTCTCTGTACCGTCTCAGCAGAGCCTTCTCTGGGAGTCCTCCTGCAGCCCCATACCCACCCTGCCATGGCCACTTCTCTCCTTTTCCTTTTCCTCCAAGGGCAGAAGGGGTCATTGCCCAGCACAGCACGTTCCACGAGGGAGGGAGTTTGTGGATTCCAATGGACTCAGCCACTCACATGCAGAGTTTGCAGCAGTCCACACCCTGCCACTGTTTGCCTCACAGGGTTCATAGCTGTACCTGCATCCACACACGGTCACACATGTGCATGCACATTGTTGCTAGTGACGCAAATTGTCCTAGATCCGGGAGCTGGCAGATTTGGGCCTGATGGCAGCCGTGGTCTCATTCCAGCCTCAGTGGCACGAGGACCAGCCAGCATCTAGATCTCGCATAGACCACTGATCCAGTCAGGAGGGCTCTGCTCTCATGATCTGACCCCCTCCCAGTGGCCTTGTCTCCTATCGCTATCCCCCAGGGGGCAGGATTCCAATGCATGGATTTTGGTCAACACAGCATTCATATCACAACAGAACATCAGTGAAATTTTGATAAGGGTTGCGTTGAGTCTGCTGCTCACTTTCTGTGCTGTGGACATTCTAACACTACTAAATCCTCCAGTCCATGAACACAGATACCTTTCCGTTTATTTCTGTCTTTAATTTCTTGCATCACTGTTTTGTACTTTTCATTGTATGAATCTCCTGTTTGGGCGTGTTTACTCGTCAGTATTTTATTATCTTTTCTGCTCCTGAAAATGGGCTTGCTTTCTTAATTTTACTTCCAGATAGCTGTTTTTGTATACAGTCCTTTATCTTTATCCCATCAATTGTTAATTTTCAAACGTTTCATAGCTGTATCGTATACTACTTAAAATGTTTAGAACTCAGCTCTAGAGGGACTTCTGTTGTTCAATTTATTTATCTGTACCTTCCACATTCCGCACAGTAAATACTTATTTTCATTTGCAGACAAACTTACTTAAGAAAATGGTTCAGCTTACAGTTTATAAAACATTTTAAGTACTTATCATATAATGTATTTTTTGTTTCCCAGTGCTTTATCATGCTATAGAGTGCCTGCAGAGTGAAATTAATGAGCATAAACACTCAAGAGCATTTTAAATGTTTTAGTAGGAAAGGAGGAAAGGCATTTTGAACTATGACAAATTGCCTTGCTACTTATTCAAATTTATATCCGTCCTCAAACATTTTGCTAATAAAAGGTGATTCTAAAGGGCTATGCACTCTGAATCAGATGAGACGGGAATATATTATGTGCCAACTGGTATACCGCTTTTCAATCTCCTGGCCTCTGCATTAGTCATGCAATTTCTACACCTGTCATCTAAATTTGCTAAGAAATTTCAAAAGAAAAGGTGGTGCTGACTTTGTTATTCTCTATTTGAGTTAGGATATTTTGAATTGAATTCTAAAGTGGTAGAAACCGTATTGCACATGTGAAATAGTTGAGACTGGATAGGAAATGGCTAAGAAAATAGAATAAGTACAAAATGCTAAATTAGAAAAATCAACGTTACCTAGATTGCAATGTTTTGTGCTGAAGCCTTGCTGATTACAGCGTGGTTCTCATTGTCTAAATATTTTAGACTTATGGAAACCTTAAACATATATTTCCTATTGACTTTTTACAATGACACTAACTCATATGCACACTTTCTTTTCCTGCATGGTGGTGACATGCCTGCAGAATCCAGGGTACGTGACAGAGTAAAGGAGGCACAAACGATGCCTTGCTTTGCTGCTGCTGCGTGGCAAACAGTGGCTGAGAGGGTGCACGGTCTGTGCCCCACGGTTTCTGAGGCCAGGAGTACAGGTGGAGCTTCACCTGGCCACAAACACTGAAGTGTGGGCGGGACTTTGAGCTCCTCTGACCTGCAAGTCCTCTTTCAAGCTTATTCAGTGTTTGGCCAAATTCAGCTTCTTGCAGTTCTAGCGCCGAAATTCCTGCTTCCTTCTGGATGCTGATGGTGATTGGTCACACCACCTAAATGCCCTTTGATTCTGGCCCCACGTGCACCCACAGTGTGGGGTGGGTCACCAGCAGGCCAGTCGTGGCATCAACTTAGAAAACATCATCTACTAAGGCGTCCCTACAGGATCCTACCCAGCGGGCCTGGCCACCCTCACAAGGAAGGGGCCAGAGGTGCACTCTCTGGAGTGGTGGCCTTGGCCATCTGAGCGTCCTTGCTGTCACAGCATGCAGTTTTTAGGGCTGAGGCATAAATTGTTTCCTTCCCAAAGTCGGGACAAGAAAGGTCACTGACATTGAAAGTTCTGCTGCAAAACACAGTCTCACAAATGAAAGTGGACGCCACTCACCAGGGGAAAATGTCTGCAAAGCAGATCTTTGACAACGGATCTGTGTGCCCGGATTTAAAGATCAATTAAAAATCAATAATGTGCAGAAGACTGTAATCAGGTGTCTACTTCTCACCACACACAAGAATCAACTCAAGATGAATCAAAGACCTAAATCTAAAACCATGAAATTTCTAGAAGAAAATGTGGGGGAAACACTTCAAGATATTGATGTAGGTGGTAATTAATTGGGTAAGAATCCCAATTCACAGTTAACAAAAGCAAAACCAGAAAGATGAAATTGTATCAAACTTAAAAGCTTCTGGACAGCAAAGGAAATGATCAATGAAGGCCAAAGACATTCGACAGAATGGGAGAAAACATTTGCAAGCTGTGTATCTGGCCAAGATTAATATCCAGAATATCTCAGCAACTCAAAAAACCAACAGAACAACAACCAATCCAGGTAAGAAAGGGGGAAAGGCATGAAGAGACAGCTTATAAAAGAAGAACTGTGGCACAGCAGGTAAGGCTGCTGCCTGCGACACGGCATCCCATATTGTGCAGCAGTTCAAGTCCCAGCTGCTCCACTTCTGAGCCAGCTCCCTGCTAACATGCCTGGGAAAGCAGCAGAAGACTGCCAAGAGCTTGGGTCTCTGCACCCATGTGGGAGACCCAGATGAAACTCCTGGCTCCTGGATTTAACCTGGCCCAGTCCCTGCCATGGTGGCCATTTGGGGCGTGAACCAGAGGATGGAAGTCTCTCTCTCTCCCTGTCTGTCTCTCCCTCCCTCCTAGCCTTCCCTCCCTCCCTCCCTTTCTCCCTCCTTCTCTCTCCCTCTCTCCCTCCCTCCCTCACTCACTCCCTCTTTCTGTCTATAACTCTGCCTTTTAAATAAACAAATTAGTCTTTAAAAAAGAAGAAATACAAATGGCTAACAAATATATGAAAAAATGCTTGGGGCCAGTGCTGTGGCACAGCAGGTAAAGCCACTGCCTGTAGTGCCAGCATCCCATATGGGCACCAGTTCAAGTCCCAGGTGCTCCAGTTCCCTTCCAGCTCTCTGCTATGGCCTGGGAAAGCAGTAGATGATGGCCCAGGTCCTTTGGCCCCTGCACCCACATGCGAGACCTGGAGGAAGCTCTTGGCTCCTGGCTTCGGATCGGCATAGCTCCTGTTTTTGCGGCCATCTGGGAGTGAACCAGCAGATAGAAGACCTCTCTCTCTCTGTCTCTCCTTCTCTTTCTGTGTAACTCTGCCTTTCAAATAAATAAATGAATCTTTAAAAAAAAGAAAAAGAAAAAAATGCTTAACATCACTAGCCGTCAGGGAAATGTAAATCAAAACCACAATGAAATATCACCTCACCCCTGTCAGAATATCTGTTTCCCTAAAGACAGAGAGCAGAAAATGCTGGCAAGGATGTGGAGAAAGGGGAACTCTTACACAATGTTGGTGGGAACATAAATTAGCTGAGGCACTATGGGTACAGGATGGTTATCTCTTTAAATTAGAAATGAAGCTGCCATGTGATCCAGCAATCCCACTCCTGGGTATGTGCCCAACAGACATGAACTCTCTGCATCAGAGATACCTGCTCCATCTCATTGACAGCAGCACAGTTCACAATAGACAAATTGCATGATACGCATATACACATGCACACAGTGGAATGTTATTCAACTATAAAAGCAAATGAAATCCCATCATTTGCAGCAAATGCTGAAGTGGAAGACATCGTGTTGAGTGACATAAGCCAGACACAGACAGACAAATGCGACAGGTTCTCCCCTTTATGTGGGAGCTCAAATTCTAAAAATAAAGAGATGTCTGTGTGTTATCAGTTTTGCTGCGAATACAGTGTTTTTTTGAGCTTCTTTTTAAATGTTTGCCAAACAAATGGGTGGTAAATGCATGCCACTGTAGTCTTACTGATTTTGCGACTATTTTAAAATGTACTTGATGTGAGTGAAGTTAAGCATCTTTTCGTTTGATTACTGTTCACAGCCCTTGCCTATTTTCCCACTGGACTGTGGTCTTTAGTACTGAAATCTTTAGTCCACACATTAAGCCTTTGTCTATAGTGCAATATTAAGATATGTTATATCAAAATAATAAAATGTTAAGCTAAACATCAATAGTAAGAAAGAAACAAAAATGGGCTAAAGAACTGAATATAATCTTTGTAGAAAAATGTATTTATATATTTGAAAGGCTGAGTGACAGACAGGGAGAAGCAGAATTAGAGAGAGAGAGAGAGAGAGATAAGTCTTCTACCCGCTGGGTCACTCCCCAAATTGCCACAATTTGGGCCCCAGGAGCCAGGAGCTTCATCTAGGTCTCCCCTGTGGGTGCAGGAGCCCAAGGACTTGGGCCATTTCCAATGTTTTCCCAGGCACAGTAGCAGGGAGCCGGATCAGAAGAGGAGCAGTTGGGATTCAGAGTGGCTCCCAGATAAGGTGTTGGCACTGCACGAAGAGGTTTAACCCGCTACACCACAGCACCAGCCCTTTGTAAAAGAATTCTGTAAATGTTCGGTAAGCACATGGAATATGCTCTGCCTCATCAGTCGTAATGGAAACCCAAGGCAAAATGCAAGGAGATCCCACCATGCGTCCCCCAAACATCTAAACTCAGTAAGGTGCAAATGCCAAGTGTGGATTACAGCGTGTGACACCTTCCACTTGGGAACACCTGGAAGCTAAGACACAGAATCACCATGAAAGAATTTTCTCCTGTTTCCTCTGTAGCCACCGCACTGCCGTCCTCTCCCAGGACGAGCCTCCGGCAACCACTATTTAATACAAAACCATCTATTTAACACAAAATAATAAGCATATGCATTTCCATCTAATTAAAACTATTATCAGCATCATAACCTGTTTTTTTTATATTTTACTGTCATATTTTTTTCTCAGAGATGTGAGTGGGATTTGTAAGTGTGTTTTGAAAGAAATTCATTTTGTTCACCAACAGTACTTCATCCTAGAGTGTAGCTCACCTGGATTCCCGGTGCTGGTGGAAGTGCTGTGTTTGCAGTAACAAGCTGAGCACAAGTGCCCAAGACTGTGCAGCAGGCAGCTCTGGATGAGACACCACCACCAACCCTACAGTCAGCAGGGGCCACGGCACCAAGCTCACACGGGCCAGATGCCCTCGGAGAAGACCAAGCACCAAGTGATTTTCCATGACCTCACAATCCTCTTATCGGATCACTCTTGATAGCCCCGAGTTCACCCAAGTTATTCCAGAGATTATTTCCAGTAATGTTCTTCTCTCCTTACAGCCAGGTTAAATTCTCAGTGCCTGGAACACAACCAGCCCCAAAAACAAAGCTTGATAAATGGATTAACTGCAGAGGACTCTGCAAATGGAGAATCATTTCTCAGCTAACCAGGCTCATTAATTCTTGGATTCATGACCAAATAATATGACCAAAATACAACTTAATAGCAAACACAAATTACTAATTGAACAAGTCATTATTCTGGAATAAGCCATGAGCAACTCCTACCACCTGAAAGGAACTCCGCAGGTTTGGGAGCGTGGGCTGAGAGCTGGCCTGGGCAGAGGAAGTTCCACCTTGGGTGAAGATATCTACCAGGCGGCCTCAGAGTTAATGGGATAGCAGGTCCCACTGCCATTTCCTAACATTAGCCTTGGTTCAGAATGAGACAAAGAAAGTGTTGTCTACGATTGTACTAGCCCACACTGAGAAGGGGCCGACTGGCCGTGGTTGGAAGCTGAAGCAAGTCGGCTATGCTGGCACTACCTCCTTGTGTCTTCTGTTGGTCTTGGACTGGTCTTCATGTAGGCCAGCTCCTGGCTCCATTGGCTGGGATGATCGCTAATTCTGCCATCGTTACTGGGCCGAGGGACGCTGAGATGGCAGGCACAGCATTATTTCTGGTCCCTCTCTGGAAGAGAATAGAATTTGAGTTCACAGATTGAGTAAGGACCACTGACCTACCTGATGGAGTGGGCGTGGCCTAATGCTCCTGGAGGAGGTGCTTGCTCCCTCTCTGAGCTGTGATGTCATCTTCTCCTTCCCCAGGCGTCAGTGTTCCCAACACTCAGGCTGTGGGACGGGGTGCCCTTCCCACCACCCCTATGCCCCAGCTGTTAGCCTCAGAGTGAGCACAGCTGCTCTCCAGTCAGCAGGGGGGTGGGTTGTAACCTCTGGGCACCCATTATCACAAGCACAATTCCAGTCCCACCCACACGTGATCCTCTCTGTCCAAGGACAAACCAGCGTCTATAAAGGAGCAGGTGCAACTCACGGCTCCCCACTGGGCACCTCCGAGGGGCCTCTCTTCACTGCTTTCTGCCTTGCAGACTGTGAGGGTGACTCTTCCTGGAGACGCCAACAGGCTCCACCTGCACCTGCTCTGCTGAGCTCTGTCCCTGCACGTACTTTGGCAGGGACTCGTCACCTTGAAACTGAATTGCCCCTTAGCTGAGATCCCTCCTGTCAACCCCAACTCAACAGTTTCTGTTATATTCCCATCTGTCCCTGAAACCTTCTCATCACTTGCTGTAACAGTGGGCTTTGACCATGCTTGTTTGGTTAAGTCCCTGTCCCTTACGAGAGCTGCTTAGGACATGGTCGCACATCTGCAGAGGGAACACAGCACAGACAACCAGGCAACCTGGCAGGGGCAGAAGCAGCAGCCCTGACCTGCAGTGCCGCAGGCTGGCATCGCTGGAGCACCTGCCCCACAGCCCTTCCTGAGGTCTGGAGTTGAAGCCCCCTTGTCTGGCTGGACTGATTCCAGGACCCCCAATCAGGACTTGCCTCAGTGGCATTTCCACTACAAGCCCCCTCCAAGCTATGCCAGGAAACTGCCCCCGGCCGGTCTGAGCCTGCTTCTTCCCTCCTGGTTGGCCTTTCTCTTCTTCAAAGACCTGTTTCATGGTTATCTTTTGTGGGCATTCGACAGAGGACCTAACATATTTGGTAGTGTGTCTCCTGGTTTTTGTATCTGTGTATACAGCATTATCTGAGTGTGTTTTAGGTACTCTTGGTATTACCATTTTCAATGTCAGGTTCTTTTGTTGATTTTTTTAAGATTTATTTATTTTTATTTGAAAATCAGAGTTACACAGAGAGAGGAGAGGCAGAGAGAGAAAGAGAGAGAGGTCTTCCATCTACTGGTTCACTCCGCAATTGGCTGCAACAGCCGGATCTGCGATGATCCGAAACCAGGAGCCAGGAGCTTCCCCCTATGCAGATGCAGGGGCCCTAGGACTTGGGCTATCTTGCACTGCTTTTCCTGGCCATAGCGGAGAGCTTATCTCGCTATGCCACAGCACCACCACCCCCTTTTCTAAAGATCTCAGGTTCTATTGGTATTTTTTTTGTGCTAATAATACCAACAATAACAGAGCAATAGGGGTTTGGGAAGGGTGTGTAGCCTAACACAACCCACTTGAGATGAGGTGTGTCGAGCGTTCTTGTTTACTGTGGGCTTCAGGCTACACAGACCGAGAGAGTGGCGTCTGAGCTGGGCTGCATGTCGGGCTGTAGATCTGACCTTGTCTGGCTGCACTTCTGGAGAAAGACTGACACACAACTGCTGCTATGGGATGCGCACAGTGGGTCCCCCACACCTTCAGGCTGAGGTGCGGAGGCCCTGGTAGGTCCTGCCCACAAGCTTCCTTGCTTTCCATACCACCTTTGTCCGAGCGTTGACTGCCACTCACACACTTCGTGAACAGTGCTGCTGTTGACAGCCTCCGTCTGCCCTGACCACAGGGTTAATTCCAGCTTTCTTAGGTATTATCCTCATCACACACACCCTGAGCAGCTTGTAGCTTCGTCTGGGGTCCTTCCAAGCCTTGCCCCTCCTCTCAGGCGCATGCTCTGTGCCTCAGCCAAAGTGGACTACTCCCAGCTGGGTGCACACTCCTCCTGCCGCCCACCGGAGTCCGTGGTGGGAGTTGTCTTCATGTCCTACCCACCTCCCGCAGGGCTTCCTCTCTGAGACGGACAGCAGTGGCCATTTCCTCCCCGAGATTCTTATGAAGCAGCAACAGTGGCCAGAGCTGGGGAGCGGTCACATTTCCAGGAGTCTTGGCTCAGCACCAGCTTATGTGGCGGATTCTCAACAGGTTCTGGCCACAGAAGACGTGTAGAAATCTCTGTTTTCCTGCCTGTCTGTTGTCACTGGCTGTTGCCAGCATCTGTCTGTCTCTCTCCCTGCCCCCTTATCACAGCTGGAATCTGAGAGTCCCCCAAACAGTTCTTGGAAAAATGGAAGGAAAAGATTTAAGTTATTTTGATGCAAAAAATGCTTAAAATTTCTGCAGCTTTTCATTTGCTTTTTCCATGAACAGTTTGGAGACCTCACTGCACTTCCAGTGGGAAGAACGGACTTGAATCTGCGCCCACCAGCCCCCAGCTTTGGTGCCAGGGGAGCCGGAGCCAGGACCTCCTGGAGCACAGGTGCCCACCCCGCCCATCTGCCCTGCAGAGCCTACAGCTTCCTGTACATCTCACATGCTGCCTCCTGGCTGTCTCCAGGCTGGGGAGTCTGACTGCCCACCTGTCTTCAGTGCCTAGGGGTTCTGTTCTCTCACACTTGCTTAGTCCTGGCCTCTGGGGAGAAACCCTGGTTTTCACAGAATGATTCGCACCAGTGAATATTCTCCCACACTGAAGCCATGGGCAAGAAAGTCTCCCCCTCCCTTTGCTGAACATTCTAGCAGTCCATGACATCATCAGTTTCCCATTGTATGGCAATTGGCTATTCCATAATAGTTATCTTTGCTAAAAATCTGCTGAGGTTTTCTGTTTGTTTATTTTGTTTATGTTTGTTTAGTTCTGACTGAGCCACTGCAGCCAACGTGGTGGCTGGAGCCTGCAGAGGAGCACCGAAGCTGGCCCGAGTTACCTCAGGGTCTCTTAGCAGGCAGGATGCCACAGCCCCAGGGACAGCCCCGCAGCTGTGTCTGAACGCCGTGCACCAGCTCAGCCTGCGGCTGCTCAGGCCCCACCCTGCACCTGTGCTGCTCCCACCTCTGGCTCTGCCCAGCTGTGCACCATCCCCTGACCCCTTTGAATGGACAGGCGATTGGGTTCTCTCATCTCCTCCTTAGGAGACACTGCAGCTGGTGTTTTTCTTTATGAGACAAGCAAGCAGGTGGAAGGGTTGCTAGGCAATGATACCTGCTCCAGGTAAGCAAGAGTTGGGCCGTGTCTGCTTGGAGGTGTGCTTCCTTCACAGCTGTCTTGTCCAGCTCTCCATAGGCGGAAGAAAATAAGACTTTGAAGGTTGCCCAACACTGTTTGGCTTGTGTGTGGGTGGAAATGCAGTCGTCCAGCCTCCTGTATTCTAAGGAAAAGCCAGAGATACCAGCAGCATTTAAAGCCACGGCACAGAGTCGACATAAGCCTGTCATCCCTGACAACGGGCCTGTGCACATGAGATTTCCAACACAAACACTTTCCACTTCTTTTTTACAAAAGCTTTATTTATTTAGTTATTTGAAAGGCAGAGCAATAGAGAAGGAGAGACAGAGAGGAGGACACACAGAGGAGAGAGTTCTTGCATCCACAGGTTCACTTCCCAAGTGGTTACACAGCCAGGTCTGGGCCAGGACAAAGCCAGGAGCCAGGAACTCCATCCTGCTCTCCCATGTGGGTGGCAGGGGCCCAGGTCCTGGACCATAACCCTCTCTACTTCTCACCCATCGGCCGTTGAGATTCTCTTTGCTACTTTATGGATCCAGAATGTGAGAAGACTGGGCTTCGGTCCACGAGCTCATATTAGAGATCTCATAACTCACTCCCACCTCCTGCCCATGATACCCACTGAGACCAGCACTTGAAGGGGCAGATGGTTTGTGTCGCACATTATGGGTGTGCAGACGTTGTTTGATAGAACACAGTTTTCAGACACTGAATGGGAATGAACTGTTCTGGGTAATGATATAAATTTCAATGGAGACACAACAAGAGAGAAACCCATAATGCCAGTGGGCCCTGAATCGCTGCTGTCTGTTTCAGGTACACAAAAGTCCATAGATACAGCGGTTCTTGCTCTTGGTTTCAGGAAAATATGTCATCACGTCTGGAATTCCAATCCTGGGCACAGGAGACACCACCACCCACAAGAGCTCAGTTCATTCCACAGGTCAGTGTCAGGCTCGCACTGGGTGAAGACGCTGAGCAGTGATTGTGGTTAAAGATAAATACGTGACACACGGACATACGTGATACATGGACATGCGTGGCACATGGACATATGCGATACACGGACATACGTGACACATGGACATGCATGACACATGGGCATATGCAATACATGGACATGGCAAGATGACCAGGGTCCTTTCTTTTTAAATTTGTATTTACTTATTTTCACTTTTACTTGAAAGACAGAGAGAGACAGAGAGAAAGAGAGAGAGGGAGAGAGAGAAAGAGAGATCTCATGTGCTGGCTCGCTCACCCAGTAGTCACAACAGTCGGGCTGGTCAGGGCCGGAGTCAGGAGTCTGGAGCCCAGACCAGGCCTCCCCACATGGTTGGCAGGGACCCAAGTACTTGAGCCTCTCCCTGCTGCCTTCCAGGGTGCACATGGCAGGAAGCTGGAGCCGGAAGTGGAGCAGGACTTAAGGCAGGGACTCCAGGAAGGAGTGGGGGTGGCATCGGCACTGCTGCCTGCAAGCCTGGCCTGGCTCACGCTCTCTGCCCTCGCTGCTCAGCTGGGCGAAGTCACACCTCGGAGGCGAGAAGCAGCGCAGCAGCTTTCCACAGCAATCCAGTTCTGGAGCATGAGCCACTGCCAGACCTCGCCAGTGTCATTGCCACCGTGAGGGTGTCTGCAGTTTGTGCTCAGAGACAGGAGATGGGGGAGACGGAGTCAGCAGACCAGGAGGAGGGAGCACGCGATCACCAAGTGGGGGAGGTGGGGCGTGGGCCGTCTGGGTAGGCCCCAGGAAAGCCAGTGTACCCGAGCCCCCGGCTCGGTGGGAAGGAAGAGAGCAGGCTGGCTGATGGTGTGGGGACACCGGAGCGTAGTTCCCTTGAGTTTTCACGTGGTGTGCATGGGGAAGGAGGAAGTATTTTGTTAGAAGCTGATGTCCAAATAATTAAAGCACACCATGGGCTGTGTCCATGCAACACAGAGGAACTGGACTCCAAGAGTCTTCCTCTCTCCCCCTCTCCCCCTCTCCCCCTCTCTCCCTCTCTCCCTCTCTCTCTCCCCCTCTCTCCCTCTCTCCCTCTCTCTCTCTCTCCCTCTCTCCCTCTCTCCCTCTCTCCCCCTCTCTCCCTCTCTCCCTCTCTCTCTCCCCCTCTCTCCCTCTCTCTCTCTCTCTCTCTCCCTTTCTCTCTCCCTCTCTCTCTCCCTCCCTCTCTCCCTCTCTCTCTCTCCCTCTCTCCCTCCTTCTCTCTCTCTCTCTTCCCCTCTCTGACTCTGCTTCTCTCTTTCTCTCTCCCCTTTCCTCTGCCCTGTCTGTCTCTCCAGATCTGCAATGTGCTTTTGCCCTAACAAGGTCTCAGAGAGGCACATCCCACACGATGGCTGGAAACTCACTCATCATACTTAGGAACGACAGAACACTTTGGTTTCCTTGTTTTGTTCGTTTGTTGTTGTCTTTAGGGGCTGGAATTGAGAAAGGGCCTGCCGGGCTCTGAAGTTGAGGACGTTGCACTGGACTCTGGTTAAATCCAGAGCGAGTATGGCTGGTCAGAGACTCCCTGTCCCGGGTCTCTGTGAGGTCCACCCTGGGAGGCCTGGGCCACAGTCCATCCCAGGCACACTGGGCAACAAGTCTCAGGCTTCAGCCTGGGAGATCCCAGCTCACTTCTCAGGGCTGAAGAACAGAGGCGGGAATGTTTCCGTTGCTTTTCACAGTTTACAGAGATGTGATATTCAAGTACAAAATGTTGCATCTGGAAATCAGGTCCCACATATGTGTTCTTTGGAAACACAGGAACAGTTCCAGATGTT
The DNA here is from genome assembly GCF_051225735.1 of Oryctolagus cuniculus. Classification (NCBI taxonomy): domain Eukaryota; kingdom Metazoa; phylum Chordata; class Mammalia; order Lagomorpha; family Leporidae; genus Oryctolagus; species Oryctolagus cuniculus. Next base: position 93,366,416 of record NC_142882.1, read on the forward strand.
TTAAGTGTCCGTATTAAACATACATGGAGCAGCAAAACTCACTGTGAAACTGGGGATGTCACAAAGACTGCAAAATTCTCATTTGACAAGAAAGTGTTTTCCTCTTCTGATGCTCAAAGAAGAACCCAGGATCAAGTGAAATTCTTGTGGGAAACTGAGAGCTGAGAAGCCTCATATCCCCATGTGCATCCTGCAAAATTATACAGCTCAAAATTAGAGTACACAAAGCCACTGAAGATCACGAGTAGAACATGACGAATAGGCAGCTAAAGACCAAGCTTCCGCGGCATCGTGGACAAAGATGCGCAGGCAACAGGCAGAGTCAGGTCTGAGTCCACATGTGAGGAGAGCACCGGGCAGACGTGAGGCCCAGAAGGCACAGGAGGAGGTGCGGCCGTCCTCAGCGGTGAGCGAGGCACAGGACCTGTGGAAAGCAAGGTTCCCACCTGGAACAAGGAGCTGTCTACACATCTGAGACCTGGGTGGTCGGAGCCTGCACGCTGAGAGGAAGGGCTGGGGAGGAAGGGGCCGGCCTCACATGCGCTCCTGAGCTCACTGGCTCTGAGATGAGCAGGGCATTAGCCCCTGGGAGGCCTGGCCACGAAGGCAGAGAAGAAAAGAGGGGGCTGGGAAGTCACAGAGATGCACGTGTCCCGGTGCCACGGCACAGCCAGGCCTTCCCAGGGCTCCCACCACCACAGAAAGGCGATGTCTGAGAGTGCTTCTCAGGATGATGAAAAACCATGTGAGCGACCAAGGAACGAGGTAAAGTGAGGAACGCATCCTTCAGTTTTTGAGGATGCTTCCAGAAACAAGGCATGAAGCAGAGGACAGTAGCCACACCACTCCAGTAAAAATAAGCACTAATTAATGTATTAGAAACTTTTCAAAAATATTTATTTATTTATTTGAAAGGAGAAGTTGTGGGGGGGGGGAGAGAGAGAGAGAGAGAGAGAGAAATCTTCCATCAGCTGATCCTTGGGCCCCTGCATCCACATGGGAGACCCGGAAGAAGCTCCTGGCTTCTGGCTTCGGATCAGAGCAACTCCAGCCGTTGCAGCTAACTGGGGAGTGAACCAACGGATGGAAGACCTCTCTCTCTCTGTCTCTCTCTCTCTGTCTCTGTCTCTCTCTCTGTCTGTCTCTCTCTCTGTCTCTGTCTCTCTGTCTCTGTCTCTCTCTCTGCCTCTGGCTCTCTGTAACTCTGCCTTTCAAATAAATAAATAAATGTAAACAAAGAAACAAGAAAACCTTGAAAGAGAATCCTTGAAAAGAAAGCTGACAGAGCAGAAAAGAAAACTCAGAGAGCTGCTTCTGAGAAACCTAAGTGCAGGTCAAATCAGAGGGGAAAGTAATTTAAAAAAAAAAAAAGCAACGGAAAAATTACTACCAGAAAGAAAGCAAACAGGAAAGAGAAAACATTGAGTGAAAGGACTCCCAGTTAAACATCAAGGTCAAACAAGGTCAAAGTCAAACAAGGTCAAAGCCACCTGCAAGGAAACGCAATCTCTTCAGAGGCTCCCAGAGCTGTGCAGCCCCACCAGTGCCCACCAGGGCTGGAGCCACGGCCCCACCAGTGCCCACCAGGCCTGGAACCGCGTCCCCCACCAGTGCCCACCAGGGCTGGAACCACGTCCCCCACCAGTGCCCACCAAGGCTGGAGCCGCGGCCCCACCAGTGCCCACCAGGGCTGGAACCACGTCCTCCACCAGTGCCCACCAAGGCTGGAGCCGCGGCCCCACCAGTGCCCACCAGGGCTGGAACCGCGTCCCCCACCAGTGCCCACCAGGGCTGGAGCCACGGCCCCACCAGTGCCCACCAGGGCTGGAACCATGGCCCCACCAGTGCCCACCAGGCCTGGAACCGCGTCCCCCACCAGTGCCCACCAGGGCTGGAACCGCGTCCCCCACCAGTGCCCACCAGGGCTGGAGCCGCGGCCCCACCAGTGCCCACCAGGGCTGGAACCACAGCCCCACCAGTGCCCATTAGGGCTGGAACCATGGCACCACCTTCCAGTGAAAAGCTGGGTCCAGGTACCATTGAAAGTGACATCTCTCCTTTACTTGTAAAAATGATAGACAGATATGAAAAAGTTAGGATGCGATAAAAGTATGTTGAAGACAAGAACGGAAAATAATGTCACTAATTATTGATGGTATTACTCACATTTCTAGCATCTGGTTTTGAACCCTCTTGTTGAGTACCTCAAAGCAACATGCTCTTTATCAAGTTAATTGGTCAATTCTGTGAGAGTTGGCCTCAGTCATGACAGCTTTTTGATTTACCACAACAATTAGCACCCATTGTTAACACTTCTGAGAAGCCTCTCCTTTGACAGGTTCCCTGGTGGGCGGGGCGCAGTGGGAGGAGTCCTTCCCTTGAGTAAGGCTGTGGAGGCTCCCTCACTGGGGAACACATGTCGGCTTGTGGGCGGGTGTCCGTGCGCCTCAGCATTGCTCCCAAAGATGCAGACTATCCTTCCTCCTGTCTGCTCCCTAGACGGGTGCTCCACACATCCACACATCACAGTGTCTGCAGTGACAAGCAAAGACTCAGTGGAGTAGAAGAGAGCACTCAAGAAAGATCGCTGGAGGTTTGGAGACCGCATACAGGACCAAGCCAGCAACACAAGCAAACAGCCAGTGAGGGGGTGGCTCAGCATGGTGTCTGGAAAGTTCCCCTCCAGTTATATGGACACAAATTAAAGACTAAAATTATTCATAAAAGAAAGAACTGCATATTTAATACAACACGCAGAAAAATCTTTTTTGAATTTGGATACATGAAGTGCTTTAAACAAAACATTTGAAGTGCAGTCTTGAGACAAAATCGCATGAATTTGGTTCTTTAAAATTAATTTCTCCATGACGGGGACATCATCCTCAAGGCCAATAGGCAGATGGCAGATTGGGAAAGTGATTGTAATGTCTTAAAGTGAGAAGAAATTAATCAGGAACCCTGCCAGCCACAGACAGACAGACAGCAGCTTCCTCAGGAAACTGGGCCCCAGGTGCCGGTGTGTGAGTGGCAGAGAAAGTCCTTCAAGCCAGCAGCCAAGGGGATACTTCCTGTTGGTGTGTAGGCCATCATTCCGGATCATTCTGGATCATTCTGATCCACTCTGATCAGCTAGAGAATGTGGATAATCCTGTCTCCTGCACCTCAAGTCCTGACTAAACCAGATAAAACAAAATGAAAAAGCTCCAAACCCCCAGGCACCTGGCTTGCTCCACTCCTTGTCTGAGGACGACTGGAGCACTCGGTCACATAAACTCCACTGTTTACTGGAGTAGAGTGACGCCGCGTGATGCACGCCCGAGGGTGGGCTTACAGTCAGAGCCATGGGATTGGCATGGAGAGAGCCAGGAGGGGAAGGATGGAGCACGGGGGGGAAGGCGTGGGAACAAAGCCAGGAGTAAGCCACCATCTTCTGTGTTGCCAGGGCTCACTACCAGGCTTCTCTTCAGCTCATCAGCTGCCTCTTCAAACAGGAATCACAAGGAGGCTTCTTGCCAGGGAGCAGAGCAAACACTGGAGGGACACACTGGGGCCAGCAGAGGAGTGACGGGTGACCAGAGCATGACAGGAGCCACGTACAGTGCAGCAGGGCAAGCGAAGCCCAGGACAAAGCTCCCTGCATGCAATGCGAGGGCCAGCCCTGGTTGTTCCACTTCTGATCCACCTCCCTCGCGTGTGTCCAGGAGCCAGCAAAGGATGGCCTGAGTACAGGGTCCCTGCCAACCATGCGGGAGACCCAGGTAGAGCTCCTGGCTCCTGGCTGCATCCTGGCCCCACCCTGCTGCTGTGGGCATTTGGGGAGTGAACCAGAAGATGGACCATCTCTCTCTCTCTCTCTCTCTCTCTCTCTCTCTGTGACCTCTGTTTCAAACCGGACTTCCTCTCATTGCAGAGAAAAAGCAGGCATCCCACATGATCTGCTCGCTACCATCCAAGTCCTAACCAGGAATTCATTGTTCTCATTTCTGCCATTTACATAGAGTTTCAGGGAAAGGAGCAATTTTGGGGGACACTCTTTTGTATGGAGCAGAGTTGGGAAAAGTCAGAGGAATACAATGGTTATTTGATATGAACCACAAAAAAATGAAACGTTTATGTAATTATCCCATTGCAGATGTCCACTGTGTGATAAAAGGTTGGTATAACAGGAGTGGACAGACACAGCTTGTACCCTTCCGTTTGTAAAGGCAGAGAGACGCAGTGGTGGTGAAATAACACGAACGGCCGTCAGCTGTGAGGCAGGTGCGTCACTAACGACTTCCTGTGGGTGAGATGTGCAGGTGCTGGGCTCACAGCAAAGAGCACCAAGCAAGGCTCCCACGATGAGTGTGGCTCTGGGCACGCCACGTTGATCTGTGGTCGCCTGCAGTTTCCTCTCAACATGTGTCTTCCCAAGCAAACAAAAATTTTCAAGTAGTATTTCAAGAGTCTCTTCTTATTAGAAAAAAACAAAACAAAACAAAACAAAACAAAAAGGAAGATTGTTGTCACAATTCTGAGAGCTTACAGAGCCTGAGAACCAGCTTTGCACCCACAGTGAAACAGTGCCGGCTCCATGCTGTCCGCACATGTGAATTCTCTCCAGGTGGAAAGCAATTCTGGGAAAAGGAAAGGGATTTTCAGAGGCGCCCCTTCCCTTTCTCGGTTATAAGACAAACGTGGACCAGCCACGCAGAGAGATGCCCACATGCTCCTGTGTCTGACAGCTTAGGCTAGATGCCTAAATAAGTGCCACACTTACATCTCCTTGTAAAGGCTGGGGTTCACCCGAAGGTCCAATGTTCATTTTTATCCCTACTTCAGGCTTTGCAGGGTGAACTCTGCTTTTCTCCAGGTTGTTCATGCTTTCCCCGGGAGGGTGCAGATGCTAATCTGCAGAGACTCCACAGGAATCAAGCCCTTACTCCTGCCCAGGGCCTGAACATGGTGTGGGAAATGACAGAAGGTGGGGTCAGCTGAGGCAGCCGACAGGACCCTGCCCCGTGAGTGCTGCAGTACCAGGCCCATGCAGGATCCACCGCGCCTTAGCTGTGCCCTTGGGGAGGAAGATGTGATGGCAAAGTGGACAGGCGGTAATCCTGGGAGGAGTGACAGCGTGAGAGGCGAGAACCAACCTCCGACAGGGAAGAGGAGATCTCGGGAGCGCACGCTTGACATCCGTGACTGTTCTGTCTTCCTTTGTGTGGCATCCAATCAGGGCGGCCACACTTGGAGACAGGAGCGCTCAGGAGACCACACACACTGTGGGAGGATGGCCAGGTCCCAGAGACAGGGGTTGGTCATGCACCCAGGCCACTGGGGAAGCACCAGCGCTGGTGGGACACAGATGGGGCCAGGAGCAGCCAGGCCCCAGAAGAGAGTGACACAGACTGGCACTGAGGACTGGCTGTGCAGTGGTCTGCTCTGTCCCTCCCGAGTCACACCACGCGCTCATGGCAAAGGAGTCCTGGTCTGAATGCAGTGTTTGCGGCTGCGCCTGCAGGAGGTCCTTGTGCTGGATCAGCTCCTTAGTGGGGAGCCCTGTCCCTGGGGCTGAATTTTGGTGGCTTCCTAAGGAGGGAGTGACAGAAAGAGACCTCCGTGCTGCCCGTCTCCTGCCATGGGATGTGTGTGTGACCTCCGGATTCTGTGCTCAGCAGGGTCAGGTGCTGTGGGTCGAAAGGGCCAGGGGAGCCCTCAGGGAGCCTGTGCCGAGCCGTCGGGATGCTCAGCTCCAGAAAGTGGCCAGCCCTGCACGCCGCGATGGCAAGGGCAGCTGGCGTGCACTGTGCCTTTGGCCCTCAGCTGCCTGGAGCCTGGCGCTGGGCCCAGTGAGACAGAGGAGCACAGCCCCAGGGGTGCAGGGCTCAGAGAGGGGAGGTCAGCGGAGGTTGGGGCGTGGAAGGCCCGGGACAACTGAAACATAAACCAGCCAGCACTGTACTTCCATCACTCCTAGACGGGAGGTTATTGTTAGGTCAGCCCATGCCGTGCGGCCCACAGCATGCAGCAGGTGCTGTTTGCACAGCTCTTCCTTCTGTGGAGTACGTGCAGGTGCAGGAAGCGATGACCCCTGAGGACAGACACCGGGAGGGTAAGGAACGTTCCAGCTGGAGCCTCAGGCAGGGACGGATGGTGCTGCCCGTGCAGATGGCCGAGGGCGAGGACGCCCAGGCAGGAGTCCACAGAGCAGAGTTCAGGGAAACGGCGGGGCAGGCCACTGCAGAAACAAGAGGGGGTTTTGGCTCCCGACTCTGGAGGTTCACAGTCCAACAGCAGGTGTTCCCCAGGCTCCAGCTTTGGCGGTGGTGTTGTTGCCAGCAGTGTCTGAGGTGGTACTGGTATTGTGTGACTGGGACCAGGGACAGGCCTGTGAGTCCATATGGCCACTAACAGGCTACCAGGAGCCAGTCACGGAGACCCAGCCCTGACTACCTGATCCAATCTTATCACTTCCCAGAGGACTCTCTTCCTGCTGCCATAAGTGGACTGACCTTGCACCCTTACAACTAGTACTTAGTACAAGTAGTACTTAATACTAGCACTGAGACTCAGGGCTGCAGTTCTGAGTTCATGGGCACGAATGCTTGGTCCATCGCGGAGTTTAACGGCCACACCCTCAGAACCCCAGGGGAGGATGCTGTGTGACCAGGGCACCTGTGCTAGGCGTCTGGGATGCTGTCAGGGAGGGAGCCACAAGGAAGCAGGCCTGGCAAAGCGGCCCCTTCTCACCTGCTCCGAGAGCGTTTCCAGGGAGGTTCCTGGCCCTCAGGGGTGAGATTCGTCCTCACTGGCTCCACGCTCCACGTGCTGTTGGGTGTCACGGCTGTGTTCTGCAGTGGTGACACCTGCTGTGGCTCTCTGGGAGACTGTTCACTCCCAGGCGTTCTCTGCCTCCTCACCTCTGAGCTCCAAACCTACAGCCAGGATGAGGACAGGCAGTCCAGCCCACCCCTCCCTGGCTCTGCGTGTGCTGGGGTAGACCCAGGCACAGCCGCCATCCAGCCAAAGCTTCAGGAGCTATGGACCCGAAACAAGTGTACTCCACGCCCAGGGCTACAACGCATCTCCGGACACCCAGCCCCTCCTGACAATCACTTAGCTGCAGTCTCTCGAACGTGAGTGGATGCCACACAGTCGCCCAGGAGCTGCTGAGCCACGTAATGTGCAGCAAATCAAGCTGCAGCCTAGAGTGTGTTGCTCAGTCTTTTCTAACTTGCCTGCTGAAACACCATGGCAATGCACAAGAGGAAACCACCGCATCCAGCCGTGATAACCATCGGGGTGCTTACTAGACCAGGGCTGCTGTGCGGTCCCCAGGCACCGCAGCGGGGCCACACTCAGGGCACCGTGGAGATTTTGTGTGCAACCCCTCGCAGAGGCTGCCTATAATAGCTACCATTGACTGACAGCTAAGAGAGTCTTGGTATGTGCAGGGCGTTGCGCTCCATGCATTATCCTATTTCATTCTCTCTCTATGCGGGAGGAGCTGATATTATAAGGGGTGAAGAGCCCACTCGGTCCACCTCACTACCATGTGGGTATCAGAAGACGTGTTGCTTGCTGCAGAGCCTGCCCAGCCCAGGAAGCCTAACTGGCAGACAGGAGCAGCGGGTCGTGCTGCCAAACTACACACAAAGGCTCCCACCTCTCCATGGCCCAGGCAGCTCTTCCTTCTGCTACTCCAAGGTGATCTCAGCACAACAATGATGACCTGTGGTCACTGTGGGAGGGGCAGGGAAGATCACCTCTGAGAGAGAAGAGAGGGTGGCCACTCTGCAGCCGGGCTGAGACTCCTGGGGGAAAGGCCTGGCTCCTTTTCCTGCCTCTGTGAGACGGAGATCTTCACGCACCATGTGAGGTAGCAGGGGTTTAAAAAACCACTTGAATGAAAACTTGTAAGTAGTTATGAGACACTTTTTTCATTTAAAATATTTGAATAAGCTGCAAGAATTCCACTTTTTAAGTGCATTAGGCAAAAATTTGTTTTTAAGTAAGGAGTTCAACAATTCATCACTTGAAACTTTGCAACCTGAAAGCCATCTGAACCTCAACAACAAGGAAGTGGATGGCATACAATGTCCTCAGCAAGGGTGTTCAGGGTGTGCAGCCCTGTGTCCTGTGTTGTCAGGAGCACAGCGATTTTCACAGTCGTGTATGCAGTGTAATTCCAGTTATACAAAGGTTGCCTGTGGCTGCAACACTGACTTCATGGAGTCCTTTATAATAGGCAATTTTAAATTCCCCTTGATTTTCTGCGTAGGATCAGTGTAGAAAACAGGTAAAAACAATATGCACATCTTTCTTTTTACATGTATTTATTTAAGGACTGTATTACCCAGAAAGATCACTTGCTTGTTTCTTGCATAATTTTGACATAAGATTATTGCCTAGAAGATAATCAGCGTGGGAAGGCCGGCGATGAAGGCTGCATCCGTGAGTTTGCCAACTGCCACACCACCCACCAAACACCGCCCTGCAGAAGCTGCTGGCTCTCGCTGCCCTCGTTCCGTTTCACGCCTCACAGAAGACGCGAGATGCTGGCTTCCCTCCCAGCGAGCCTGTGCCAGGGGAGACAGGGTTGACTCTCCGTACTAAGAACACATCTCCATATTTTTTTTTTTTGACAGGCAGAGTGGACAGTGAGAGAGAGAGACAGAGAGAAAGGTCTTCCTTTGCCGTTGGTTCACCCTCCAATGGCCGCCGTGGCCGGCGCGCTGCGGCCGGCGCACTGCGCTGATCCGATGGCAGGAGCCAGGAGCCAGGTGCTTTTCCTGGTCTCCCATGGGGTGCAGGGCCCAAGCACCTGGGCCGTCCTCCACTGCACTCCCTGGCCACAGCAGAGAGCTGGCCTGGAAGAGGGGCAACCGGGACAGAATCCGGCGCCCCGACCGGGACTAGAACCCGGTGTGCCGGTGCCGCTAGGCGGAGGATTAGCCTAGTGAGCCGCGGCGCCGGCTCATAATCTCCCCTTTCCATCCAGGGTTCCGTTTGCTGCTGGGAGCTCGTGCTGGAGGCCCGTGAACCCTCACTCTCCAGCGGAGGAGCTGCGCTGTCTCCTCCTGTTCCTCTCCTTGTGTCTGGGGAGACTCAGGACAGCCAAGGCTAACCAGGGGCTCTTCCTCTCCCAGAAACCTTCTGCTCACCCTTACTCTTCCGGAAGGTTTTGTGTAAATTGATATCATTTCTTCCTGTACATGTGGCTGAATCCAGAATTTTGTTTGTTGAAAGGCAGTAACCCACAAATTTAGATTATTTAAGAAACAGCACAGTTCTAGTTATCTTCCGTTTTGTTTCCTTGAGTGTAGACTCACAATTTGTGTTTCTCAAAGATTTCACTCACTTACAATAAGCTTCTACAAAGAGGTTGAGGTCAGGGTCGTGGCACCGTGCTCTAAGCACCCCGTGTGGTGTTTACATTCCAGGTGTGAATGCTGTTCCTCATCCTGGCTGCTCCCCTTCTAGCCCAGCTCCCTACCCGTGCTCCTTGGAGGGCAGACGGTGGTTCAAGTGGTTGAGCCGCAGCCACCCATGTGGAAGACCCAGGTAGAGTTCCTGCCTCGTGGCTTAAACCTGGCCCAACCCTAGACGCTGCAGCCATCTGGGGACTGTGACCAGTGGATGGAGGATCTTTCTCTGTCTCTCCCTCTCTGTCACTCTGTCTAGCTAACTAATGAATTAAAACGATAAAAAGAAATTAATTAGAATATTTTATTTCTTATATTTTATAATGAATCATATTTTAGGAATACCATATTTAAACAGTTAATGAAACTTCTAGAATGATTGCTCTGGGGCCGGCACTGTGGCCTAGCAGGCCAAACCTCCACCTGAAGCACCAGGATCCCGCGTGGGCGCCGGTGAATGATCAGATGGAAGACCTTTATCTGTCTCTCCCTCTCTGCCTGTAACTCTGCCTCTTGACTCAGTCAATCAATAAATAATCTTTAAACAGAAGAATAACTGAGCGATTGTGAATATGGAAATATTTGGTATAAGGCGTAAGGCATATAAATCATAAACTGTAAATACAAAAATTACATTATACACACAAACATGAAACATTTCTGAATTGAAATTTTTCCCAAAAATTAAGTTCAATGCAAGTAACACTTAGGAAAATACATTTTGACATTTTTGTAAAAATATAATTTTCTTACATATTTTACTCTCATGAATAAACAGAATGACAATGAATAAAAATAGGGCACAAAGTATGAATGGGCAATTAGCAGACAAAAGCATGAAATGTTACATAAATGGGGAAAAGAAGTTTCACTTCCTCCAAGAGGTACAAGTGGTGATGGATCCCATAAACTAAGCTTCTGAATGTGTTTGTCACGGTGTCTTAGGGACAACGGGGGCCGGGGCTTAGGCTGCGCGCAGCAGTTTCCAGTCTGGACATCACGGTCATCTCACGCTTTGGCGAAGGACACTGAGAGGGGAGCAGCTCCTCTCCTGTCCCCACAGAAGACTTCCAGAAAGGGCAGCGCTGGGAAAGACCCTCACCACACCCCACACCGGGGGTCCCGGGAGGCTGCAGCCTCCCGCCCTGCAGGACTGTTCTCCGTGCCTGTGCCTCCTTGTCACAAGACAACAGTTTCTTTAAATGAAAAAAAAAAAAAAAAACTCACAAGAAGCTTGTGATTATAACGTAAATTCAAAGTATGACACTGCATAAATTAAAAGACAAGTAAGAGAGGAAAAGGGAGGGTGGGCGTCAGCGGGGAGGCAGTGGAGGTGGAAGCGCCGTTACATTCTCAGAACTGTAATGTGAAGTCCATGAAATCTGGGCTGCAAGTGGATGAAGCGCCTCACGGAAGAGCCTGAAGCTGAGTCGCGCGAGGTGCACGCCCTGTGCAGTTTGTACGTTTCACCTGTGGGCAGCTCTGTTGGTGGAAATGGTCTCCCAGCACAGGGGTGTGGTACTCACAGCTCTAAAGGCCAGAGGCTGGGGCAGCCTCAGGGGTACAACCAGTGTGGGAGGAAGCTTCGCTCAAACAGGAGTCACAGTGCTGTATCCCATGTGAGCTCAGTACTGATCACCACACACATGCATACACATACAGGCACACCCACATGCATGAACACACACAAGTGCACACATGCATGTGTGAACCACATACACGTGAACACACAGATACACACATATGTGAATGCACATGAAGACATGTGCACATCGCTTCTAAGCCTTTTGGCTAAGATCGAGCATGAAGACAGGTACATACGCACATACAGTAACACATACATACATATGTATTGACACATATGTGGACTCACATAGACGTGTGCATGCATGCACATGTAAACATACCCACATATACATCATAGACACAAGCACATAGATACACATATACACACATTTCAAAAGTTCATGAAAATAGAATTAAAAGATCTTTCTTGGGCCAGAGCTGTGGCATAGCAGGTCAAGCCTCCACCTGCAGTGCTGGCATCTCATATGGGCACTGGTTCGAGTCCCAGGTACTCCAGTTCCTATCCAGCTCCCTACTAGTGCTCCTGGGAAAGTAGCAGAAAGATGGCCCAACCCATCGGTACCCATATGGGAGACCCAGAAGAAGCTCCTGACTCCTGGATTCAGATGGGCCCAGCTCTGGCCATCACAGTCATTTGGGGAGTGAACCAGCAGATGAAAGACCTTTCTCTCCCCCTCTCTGTCTGTAACTCTGCCTCTTAAATAAATAGATAAGTCTTTAAAAAAATATTCCTTTTGATTCAATTTTTTCAGAATCCATGCATTCAAGAAATCCTTAATAAATTCACAAAAAAATGTATGTTCAAAACACTGTTCATAAATTTCAAAAATTTTTGCACCAAAATAATAATTATCTTTTAATTCCATTTTCTGGTGAACTTTTTAATGTATTTGTGTGAGCTTATGACTGTGTGTATTTGTGTGATTGTGTGTGCTTGTGAGCTCGTGTATATTTGTGTGCATGTTTCTGTGCATGTGTGTGCTTGTGTGCATTTGTGTGCTTCAGCGTCTGTGTGTGCACATGTGTGTGCTTGTGTGCCTGTGTGTATTGTGTGCATGTGTGTGCCAGTGCATCTTTGTGTGTGTGTGCACATGTGTGTGCTTGTGTGCCTGTGTGTGTGCATTGTGTGCTTGTGTGCATGTGTGTGCCTGTGCATCCGTGTGTGTGTGCACGTGTGTGCTTGTGTGTCTGTGTGTGAGACTGCAGATCTTACAAGTGCACAGGAACAGGGCCATGGACTGATCAGCTTACAGCAACACGAGGGTGGCTCGCAGGAACCCGTCCCTCCGTCTCCTCCAGGAGCGATGGTTCTGAGTCCTCTCATCCAGTCTTCACAGATCCTCCAGGACGTCCACCTCACCGGGCAGCATTTCCTGGAATAAAAAAGAGTGCCTGTGTTGTAAGATCATGTGGCAACCCTCGTCCTGCAACAAATGCACTCTGGTAAAGTCAGGACTTCTGTGATTAGAATTTGTTTAAGTACTTGTAGAACCACACTGCCATTGTCGCTGTCTGCTTCTGCATCTGCGCTCTCACAGATGGCCAACGAGAATGAGAATTTAGTGAGTTGATGCACAGGTCAGATTTCTCCCAGGGCATTAGTAGTTTTCAGTCCTGGGTGAGCACCCTGACAGCTTTGCTTCTCGGCACCATGGCCAGCATTGACTCCTCCACTTTGATTCTAAGGGCCGGTGGTTGTCGTTAAGAATCTATGGGGGAAAATAGCGCAACATGAAGACTTTCAGCACTGAAGACCCGGGTGAGATGGATGCAGGGCACTTGCCCACGCTCTCTGCTGGGTCTAAGGACACCGCACGTCAGCATCAGGGATTCCCTGCCCGGGTCCGCAGGACTCAGAGGTTCTGCTCCAGATGAGGCAGATGATGGGAAAACAACCCCGAGGAAGGCCAGCAAAGGGAAGAGGACTCTGTGGACGAGGAGTGGGTCCCGGGCACCTCTGCAGCATCCCGTTCCTGTGAGGTGCCAGGGCCCTGGCCCTGGCCCTGGCCCTGGCCCACTCAGCACTCCTCCCAGCAGGCTTGCAGAGCAGGGTTCTGGAGTGTTCTCCCTGGGAGTGTGCCACTAGGATTCAGCACCTGTGCAACTGACCTCAGTTCTCCAGATTCAGACCCTGAGAAAGGCTTGTTCACAGTCAGTGCACACTAGCATAAATCACACCACAGTGGGCCAGTGCAGCTCAAAGCCTCAGGCCGTCAGGCATCTCCCTCCAACAGGGTGATCCTGAGGGGCCCGAGAGCTGTGCAAGGAGACGAGGTTTCTGTGGAATGCTGGGGTTCCGTGGAAGAGCTCGGGTTCTGTGGATTCTCTCAGGGTTTGTGGATTCTCTCAGGGTCTGTGGATTCTCTCAGGGTTTGTGGATTCTCTCAGGGTTTGTGGATTCTCTCAGGGTCTGTGGATTCTCTCAGGGTTTGTGGATTCTCTCAGGGTTTGTGGATTCTCTCAGGGGTCTGTGGATTCTCTCAGGGTCTGTGGATTCTCTCAGGGTCTGTGGATTCTCTCAGGGTTTGTGGATTCTCTCAGGGTTCTGTGGATTTGCTCGGGTTCTGCGGATGTGCCCAGGTCCTGTGGATTTGTGCGGATTCTGAGGAAGTGGGTGGGGTCGGAGGAGCTCAGCTCTGCTGCCTGCACTCCTTCCTGCAGAAGCTGCCTCCCAGGGTCCGTCTCTGCTGTGTCTTCATCTCCCCATGCTCAGCTTCTCCTCTCCCTGGCACCACCTCTCATTTTGTTATTTGTTTAATTATTTTCATCTACTCGCAAGGCAGAACAGGAGAGAGAGACAGAGAGAGACAGAGAGAGGGAGAGAGAGGGAGAGAGAGCATGCATGTATGCACTTCACTCTCCAAAATCCCACAATAGTCAAGGCTTGGCCAGACTCATTCCTGCAGCCTGGAACTCCATCCAAGTCTCCCACGTGACTGGCAGGGACCGAGATGCCTGGAGCCCCATCTGCTGCCTCTCAGAAGGCCTTAGTAGGAGCCGGGATTGGAACCAGGCACCCCAGAATGGGCTGTGGCACACCACGCCGTGGCTTACCCCACTGCACCACAAGCCCTGCTGTGCCCCTCACGTGGGAGTGGCTGTCTTGCCAAGGGAACAACTGAAGAAGCACGAGGGGTCTTCAGAACTTCTTGGAAAATACAAATCATGAAAATTCATGCATGGCTTTCAAAAACCTTGGCACCAAAATAGATGAATCTTTTAATTCTGTTTTTCTTCAAGCTTTTGAAGGCCCTTGTCAGTGTCCAGGACGAGCTCTGCGCTTCTGTCAGCCGTGCCCAGAGCTCACTTCCTGCACCAGGGTGTCTTCTTCTGAAATATCAAAACCACACTCAGCTAAAAGACACCCCGCAACAGCAAGCGGTGTTGTTATCAGGACTGACAAGGACTGGACTTAGAAGTCCGAGCTGTGGTGTGCAGCAGATCCACAGGAAAAGCGAGTTCCAACAAAATCTCCTCCCAGCTCCAGCTGCCTCTCAGTGTGACTCCTCCTTCTTGGAAAATCTGTCTCCAAACTCTGGACCTCTTTATAAGAATGTCACTTTGAGGTTTGAGTTGCATAAAATTGCTGTGCCTGATAACTTTTAAATATTGCATGGGGTCTTAGGAATCTAAGAGTAAATTTTTTATTTTGAAGTTGAAGTCTTCAGCTTTTAGTTCATACTTAATTCCATCTCCACATTCACTGATTGAGCAACTTACTTTCTATTGTGTCCGTGTGTTGGGGTTGCATGGATAAAACATGATAATGTATGTAAGCACATGTGTCCTGGGGTGCACTGGCATGTGTGGAAACATAACAGTCATCTCTCCAACAAGCATGGAACTTAGCTGGAGCACCAATATATGAATCAAAGCTCATAGCTGTAATGGACCTTGCAGTTAAATATATTAGTGAAGAAATAATCATATATATTGAGAATCTAGTCAGTGCTGTGTTTGAAGTCTCACTGCTCAGTCTGTTATGGTAGTGTGCATAGCTAGCAGGACACAGCATTATGGTGTAGAACCCTGGCTCTCACACGTGCAAGCATGCCTGAGACCCGCCAAACCACAGGCCATCAGATTCCAGCTCCGGAGGGAGAAGTGACTTCAGACGTAGCGTTGGACCCTAACTCTACGGATGGGGAATGTTTACCCATAGGGTCTATGCATTAAGCAGGTCGCTAATATCTCACCTTTCATTTACATCTGGGATTCAGCCCCCGCTAAGGGTGCTTTACCCTCTTCAATCTGATTTTAGGGAGAGACCTGTTTCAATGCCTCCCCATTTACAGTCTGTGAGGGTGCAAAGCAGCATCCATAATTGTAACAGATGTGACAGGTTTCAACTTATTTTAAAAAGGATATGGTGATTTAGTGGTCAGTAGTATAAAAAATTGGCCCACCAATTAAATTCAAGATAGCTTTAAGTCTATTTAATAGACACAGTATAAATGAATTACTACCTGAATCTCGGAATATTAGACCTTAAGTACGCACTGACTAACCATGCCAGGCAAAATTAATTCTGGTGTAACTGAGGCCAACAGGAGTAAAACTTTGGCTGCAAGTCAATTTGCAAGATGAGGTGGAAGCCAGCAGCCCAGTGGCTTCACAGAACCCCTTTGACGTTCGCTTTAGCTTCGCTGAAGCCAGAAGAGCAGGAGACGCACGTCAGACGCACACGGGCTGTGCTTCTCCACGCCTCCCCGTCTCTTCCCGTAACTCACACATCGGACTGTGAGCAGGCTTTCTGAGGTTGTATCTTTCTCCTGTGAGGAAATGAGAGAAATAGAGAGAAAATCC
Source organism: Oryctolagus cuniculus (assembly GCF_051225735.1). NCBI lineage: Eukaryota > Metazoa > Chordata > Mammalia > Lagomorpha > Leporidae > Oryctolagus > Oryctolagus cuniculus. The sequence goes on from NC_142882.1 coordinate 93,382,213, forward strand.
TGAATTCAGCCAATCTGCCCAGACAGGAAGTGTTCGCCCAGCCCGATATTAACGACTCCAGTTGCCTACACTGAATCATTGGATTTACTAACATCACAGAGATGCATCCATCAGAGTCACGGCAGGGTGTGGATTAGAATCGGAACATCCAGAGTAACTGGAAGGACTGGATGGACACTGAAGGCGTCTGCCACAGGTGTGCACGTGGATAAGGATCTCAGCCCCACACTGGGGGTGTTTGTGCCTGGTAATTCCTGCTGGAGCTCCTGCCCTCACTGCACTGCATCTCAGGCCTACCCCCAACCCCAGGAACACCTGCTCCCCGGAGCTAAGAAAACCAAAGCATCCTCAGACATGGACGCCCCCCGCCCCCGCCAGGAGGGCACAGAATTGCCCCTGCTGGAGAACCTCTGCCCCAGATGTGGCCGCCAGGCCTGGTGATGTTTTCGGCAGGGCCTGTGTGCTGGTGGGGTTGCTTTTCCGTCTGTGTGTTGCTAGTGCTGCTTTCTCAGAGACGGAATCTAGCACTGTCTGCTTTAGGGCTTCACTCCATGCCCGGCTCGTCCTGGGCCCAGCCCTCACCTCACTCATGTGCATTTTCTCCAACCAAACCCCTGTCCTGCACAGCTGAGTCCGGGACCCTCACCTCCTCCTGCAGAGCCTCTCCCTGTGTGGCTGGCCTGGGCTGACGGCTTTGCCAGGACGCGGTTCTGCGTGACTGGCAGAGAGCATTTGAGGCTGGAAGTGGGTGAGCCCCAGGCAGTGCCTGGCTCCCTGCAGAGGCTGCGACCTCCTGCGCTTTCCACACATGCCTGTGGTGGCGCTGGTCTTCAGGGGCTTTCAAATCAGACTGGGCCAGCATCCTGGGGTAAGATGCAGATGGCTAAGGCCCGCGCCCGGCTTTCTCATTCAGCAGGGCTGGGGTGGGCCTGACGTTCCCAGGGGACGCCGCCGCTGCTGCTTGTGGCGGAGGTGACTTCTGAGAGCCAGGTTTCCTCTGACCTTGCTCAGGTGCGTGCCCAGGACACATTAAACGTGGCATTGCAGCTCCACTAATCAAGAGGCGCCACGGAGCTGTAGTGCGAGGAGAAAGAATTGGAACTCATGACTAGAGCCTAGGGAGATTACTGACACCATAAAGAAGAGTGTCAATTTGTTAAGTCAACAACAGGAGTCACTGTGTACTTACTCCTCATGTGGGATCTCTGTCCTTAATGTGTTGTCCAATGTGAATTAATACCATAACTAGTGCCGAAACATTATTTTACAGTTTATGCTCTGTGTGGGTGCAAACTGTTGAAATTATTACTTAATATATACTAAATTGATCTTCTGTATATAAAGATAATTGAAAATGACTCTTGATGTGAATGGAATGGGAGAAGGAGCGGGAGACGGGAGGGGTGCGGGTGGGAGGGAAGTTATGGGGAGAGAAGCCATTGTAATCCATAAACTGTACTTTGGAAATGTGTATTTACTAAATAAAAGTTTTTAAAAAAGGATTGGAGAATGTGGATGTACACATTAGCGATTAGCACCAAGAGTTAGCTCTGAAACGCGAGGTCTGCAGCCCTGGGGTGCTGCTGGGCCCTTCTCACTGCGCGGCGCTCCCGTGCCTGCCACAGGGTTCCCAGGTCTGGCAGCGCCACAGTCCCCCAGGACGTGGATTCCCAGGTCTGGCAGCACCGTGGTTCCCAGGGACGTGGGTTCCCAGGTCTGGCAGCACCGTGGTTCCCAGGGACGTGGGTTCCCAGGTCTGGCAGCACCGTGGTTCCCAGGGACGTGGGTTCCCAGGTCTGGCAGCACCGTGGTTCCCAGGGACGTGGGTTCCCAGGTCTGGCAGCACCGTGGTTCCCAGGGACGTGGGTTCCCAGGTCTGGCAGCACCATGGTTCCCAGGGACGTAGGTTCCCAGGTCTGGTATTACCGAGATTCCAGAGGACGTGTCACTGTCCTGCTGCAGCTACAGCGGAGGCTGCTGGGGACACCTGCGTGGTCACTGCTGCCAGTGCAGCTCAGGGTTCACGAGCACCCAAGCCTGCCAGGCACCGTGATCTCACCATGCATGCTACTCTTCACAGTATTTCCCCTACAAGGAGGTTCCACTAAGGTTACAGAGTCAGGCACCACGCGCAGCTCTGGGTAGTCACATCTTTCCTACAGGGCTTCTTCTCTGTAGTCATCAGGTGGATGCAAGTACACATCGTTGTAATGAAGCGACGATACACACTAAGACACTTTCTATGGGCGGTATACATCACTGACATGTAAATGACAGTGATCACTATGACACCGTTGGATCGGCAGTGCACACAGCTTGTAGGCGCACAACACTCACTAAGGCTCCGTTCTGTTGGCAGTGTGCGCAGCGTGTATGTACAGGACAGTACTCACCAAGACACTGTTCTGTTGGCAGAACACATAACGGATATGTAAATGACAACACTCTAGCAGACTTCCTGTTGGCAGTGCAGAGCCGGTATGGAGATGCCAGTTCTCACTAAGGCACTGTCCTGTTGGCAGCGTAGCACGTATGTACACAACAATACTCTAGCAGACTTCCTGTTGGCAGTGCACAGAGCCGGTATGGAGATGCCAGTTCTCACTAAGACACTGTCCTGTTGGCAGCGTAGCATGTATGCACACAACAATACTCTAGCAGACTTCCTGTTGGCAGTGCAGAGCTGATATGGAGATGCCAGTTCTCACTAAGACACTGTCCTGTTGGCAGCGTAGCACGTATGTACACAACAATATTCTAGCAGACTTCCTGTTGGCAGTGCAGAGCCGGTATGGAGATGCCAGTTCTCACTAAGGCGCTGTCCTGTTGGCAGCGTAGCACGTATGTACACAACAACACTCTAGCAGACTTCCTGTTGGCAGTGCAGAGCTGGTATGGAGATGCCAGTTCTCACTAAGGCGCTGTCCTGTTGGCAGCGTAGCATGTATGCACACAACAACACTCTAGCAGACTTCCTGTTGGCAGTGCACAGAGCCGGTATGGAGATGCCAGTTCTCACTAAGGCACTGTCCTATTGGCAGCGTAGCACGTATGTACACAACAATACTCTAGCAGACTTCCTGTTGGCAGTGCAGAGCTGGTATGGAGACGCCAGTTCTCACTAAGACACTGTCCTGTTGGCAGTGCAGAGCTGGTGTGCAAGTGACAGTGCACCCTAGCAGACTTGGAAAGCGACACTTTTATGCTTCCTCTCTTCTGTAGAGTTCACAGTAAATAAGAGGGAGAAGCTGACCAACCTGCGGACTTTGTGCTCATCACCGTTCTCATGAAATTGATATAAGCTCAGTAAAACCAACTTGGCGGCATTCTGAAAGAACTTTCTTTGAATGCCACTTACTTATCTTCATCTCATTTGGAAAGCAGAGAGATAGGAGAGAGAGATCTTCCATCTGCTAGTTCTCTCCTCAAATGGTCACAAGGGCCAGGGCTAGGCCAGGCCCAAGTCAGCAGCCAAGAGCTTCATCAGGGTCTCCCATGTGGGTGCAGGGACCTAAGCACTTGGGCCACCTTCTGCTGCTTTCCCAAGACATCAGCAGGGAGCTGGATCAGAAGTGGAGCAGCCGGGACACAAACCGGTGCCCGTAGAGGATGCTGGCATCAAAGGCAGTAGCTTCACCGGCTGCATCACAACGTCGGCCCAGAGGAACATTTTAAACTGCGCACTCTCCTGGATCTTCGTATCCACGCCTGCTTTCCCTTTCCTCCTGCTTCCCGAAACACAGCCCAACTCTCACTCTTCCTCCAGTAGCCGTGAGATGAGGAGTGCATATTTTATTTCTGGGCTGCCTGCATTTCTTGTTTTTTTTTTTTTTTTAATATTTGTTTATTAATTTGAAAGTCAGAGTTGCAGAGGGACTGAGGGAGTGGAAGAGGGAGATCTTCCTTCCATCTGCTGATTCATTCCCTGAGTGGCCACATGGCTGAAGCTGGGCCAGGCTGCAGCTTCTTCCTGGTCTCCCATGTGGGAGGCAAACACTTGGGCCATCTTCTGCTGCTTTTCTCAGGCCGTTAGCAGGGAGCTGGATCAGAAGCGGAGTAGCTGGAACTCGGACCAGTGCCTATACCTGCTGTGCCACAACACCGGCCCCAAGATGCCTGTATTTCCATGTCCATCACTAGAGCAAAGACGGGGCAGGGAATTAATAGCCCTGTTTTATCGTATCAACTCTTGATAGGGTGTCCCGACTCAGAGACGAGCACCAGGATCCTTAATTCTCAGTAGTGCTTCACTCTGTGTCTCACCGACAGATGATATATGCATACACACACACCTATAAATACATGCTTTCAAGTTCAATAGAGAGGTGAATATATTAAATATATCACATATAATATATAATTAATATATCGAATAAATATATTAACATATTACATAATTAATATATTTATATATTGAATATATTACAGGGGAAAGAAACTGGGAAGATGTAAGCTGAAGAACTGAAATTTCTACGTTCGTTCTGAGAACAAAGCTACCCAGTGATGGCTCACCCACAGGAAGGAGGTGTGAGACCAGCCCAAGGCTCCAGGAGCTGGCACGTTCTCAAGGGAGGAGGCAGAGGTTTTGGGCATCAGCAATCATTTCCACTTGCCGAGCCCTGCCCTTCCTCCTCTCCTCACTCCTTTCCTTGACAAACATGGATTTCAGCTTGGTGAGGATCTCAGTCTGGCAAGACCGCCGGTGGGGCCCAGCTCTGGAGCTGTGGCAGGCTTGTGGGCGATGAGCTCCGGCAATGTCTGTGGTGCCACTTCCCAGGCGCACCCAGGGGCAGTGTGCATCCTCGGGAACCTTGTGGGAGGAACAGGGAGAGCAGAATTGTACTCTGAAGCACGTGGCCACATGGAGTGTGAACCAGCAGTTGGAAGACCTCTCTCTGTGTCTCTCCCTCTCTCCCTGTAACTCTGATTTTCAAATACATAGATAGATCTTTTTAAAAAATGAAAAAGATCACACACATGGGAGAACATGGAAGATTATCTTAATATCTTTTTCAGATAATTATGGATACACTAAACCTAGCAAGTGATAGTTTCTTAGGATTAGCTTGTAATACGGGATTAGTGAGCAGTCCAGTAAGTTAATAAAGCTCATTGATCTATCTTGAATCTTCAATGAACCTTTTATTCATTCATGATCTTGTGACTTCATGCACTGGAGATTCAGAAAACGTTAGTTCACCAACGTATGCCGATCTTCCAAGTGTTAACACTCTTCATTGAGAATCACTTTTCAAATAATTTTTGATACTAGCACTATTGCTCTCACAAGAAAAGCATTTAAAATCAGGAATATGTTGCATGTCATGACAGATAATTTTTAATCCTATTTATCCTTGCTAATAAATACTGGCAAATAATTTCCTTGAAATGATTGACTCAGCGCCTTAATATTTATGAAAGCATTTGGTAACAGCTTAGCCTGTGTGCCCATCATTGATTCAGGTAAGAGCAGTGCCCACTAAAGAATGTGGCTGGTTCAGTTTGCAACTCAAAACTCTCCTAGTAACAGAGAACTCCAGTGCACTCTGGTGACGATGTCTTCAGTTCTAATGAAGTGACAGCAGTGCTATCAACACTGCTTTTGCACGCTTGTGCCAATGTCAACGTACTGAAAAAATTGAAATAAAGCATCTTAACATGGATTTAAAAATAGCTGTGAATCTGTGACCCCTTAAAGATATCTTGGGAAGATTTGTCCTAGGAATACAAAGGCCACACTGAGAACCCCTACTTTATACATGTGTATAAATGATATTTATGTGTATAAATGATATACATGTGTATACATGATATTTAATGGGCCTAGGTAATTTCAAAATTACAAAACTATGGCAAAATTTTCCTTTTCTTTCAAAAATAATTAATTAGCTGATTAATTTGAAAGGCAGAGCACAGAGAGAAGGACACACACACATTCATAGACAGAGAGAAAGAGAGAGAGATAGAGGTCTTCCATCCACTGGTTCACTCCTCAAACGCCTACAACAGCCAGGACTGAACTGGGCCAAAGCCAGGACCCCAAACCCCCATACAAGTCTCACACAGGGCGGCTGGAACCCAGGTACTGGGCCATCGTCTGCTGCCTCCCCAGGTGTGCACCAGCAAGGGGCTGGATTGGAAGCAGAGCTGGGCCTTGATCCTGTGTCCTCCCACACGGGATGGAGGGGTCTCAAGTCACAGCTTAACTCCCTGTTCCGTAACTCCTTGTGGCAACCCCATGAGTGTCCTCGAAGTAACTACTAACCCGTGCTGTCTTCCTTGTCCGTGTGACTGAGCACTGACACAATGAATTCCTGGTAGATGTATCTATTTCTATTTTTGTTAGATGTTGTTACTCTGCTTTGAAAAACTGCATTTGCAATTTAAACTTTCTTTATGAATGACTGACTACACATACTCTGTTTTCAATGCTGTATAAAATCAGTTTTTAAAATTAACTGTTGAAAAACAAAACCTGTTTTCTCACTGTTTTAACTTGCATTGCCTTGATTAATGCAGAAGTAAAGGATTAATCTCAGATTGTCCATCTGGATGTTTTTCCTTTATTCCATACTGTACGACTTTATCTTTCATCTTTACAGGGCTCGTTATTTTCTTCTAATCCGTAAGTCCTTTTAACATAGTTTGTGTACTACTTATTTCCATGCATTTGTTTCTACTGCATCAGGTTTATCCAAATCATTTATATCTGTTAAGGATTTCGTAACTCTAACATAATTTATAGTTTCCCTTCGTTCCACTGTGTCCGCTAAACTTTGGCCTGACTATAGAAGGCTGTTATGTAGCCACAGGTTAAAAACATTCTCACATTTTCATCTAACACATCGTGAGATCATTCTTCTCCTGTATTCAGTGTCTTTGTACTTATTTTTGAGCACGGTGTAGAGTCTCCGGAGCACAGACTGTCACTCACTTTGGTGAAACATTGCTTTTTATGCACTTTCTGTGTGGTGTTCTGTGTGCTTGCATTTACCTTAACACAGGGGAGGAAGAGGTCCTGGAACCCTGAACACATCCCGACGGGACTGAGCTTGGAGTTTGTCTTCTTTTACTGTGGGACACGGTGAAGGCGGCAACCAATAAAAAAGCACCAGTTAATTCACCAAGGCTGAATCAAGGCAGCCCCACCCCTCTGTGACCAAACCCACCAGAAGCCCCTCCCCTCAGTGACCACACACACCAGGAGCTCCTCCCCTCTGTGACCACACCCACCAGGAGCCCCTCCCTCAGTGACCACACCCACCAGGAGCCCCTCCCCTCAGTGACCACACCCACCAGGAGCCCCTCCCCTTAGTGACCACACCCACCAGGAGCTCCTCCCCTTAGTGACCACATCCACCAGGAGCCCCTCCCCTTAGTGACCACACCCACCAGGATATCCTGCCCCTTGGTGACCACACCCACCAGGAGTCCCTCCTCTTAGTGACCACACCCACCAGGAGCCCCTCCCCTCAGTGACCACACCCACCAGGAGTCCCTCCCCTCAGTGACCACACCCACCAGGAGCCCCTCCCCTCAGTGACCACACCCACCAGGAGCCCCTCCCCTCAGTGACCACACCCACCAGGGGATCCCGCCCATTGGTGGCCACACCCACCAGACCCCTCCTGCCCTTTGGAGTCTCCCTCAGCGATGGAGAGGAGACACTGGGACTCAGGTCTGCTGGGCTGCTACCTTGCCTTGTCTTTCGGCTCCTTTTGATGATCAGGGCAGGTAAATAGTTTTCAAATCTCTCACATCGATATTCATGATTCAAAGCTACTCCCTCAGTGTTTTCTTCTGCCCTTTGAGTTTGAGTTTCCCATCAGTCCTTTCTGCATGGTGTGGGGCTGATCCCTGTTGTCCATTACTAGGAACAGGGCTGCACCGTGGCCGTCCTGTGGGCTGTGTGTCACAGCTGGAGGACTCTCGGCACACTTGGAAGCGTGCAGGTGCCGTGTGCGCTGCTCCTGTGGGACTTTCTCTGCCTCCTCTCCTTGGCACAGACGTCGCTTCACGCCTCAACCATGAGGTCAGTGACCCAAGGTTGAAATTGGAGTCATCTGTCACGTAATTCGGTTCATTTACTGACTAAACAGCTTTGAGAATCAGAGAAGATTCTAGATATCCTGTTTTTCAATTTTTAAAAATTTACTTGTTTCATTTATTTGAAAAGTAGAGAGACAGAGAGATAGAGATCTCCCACCTGCTACTTCACTTCCCAAACACTTGCAACAGCCGGGGAATGGCCAAGCTGAAGCCAGGACCCTGGAACTCAATCCAGGTCCCCACACAGGGGGCAGAGAACCAACCACTGGAGCTGTCACTGTTGCCTCCCAGGGTCTGCACTGGCAGGAAGCTGATTCTGAGTTGGAGCCAAAATGAGAACCAGGCACTCCCATGTGGGGTGTGGGCATCCTCACTTCTGCACCAAATGCTCCACCTCCTCAATGTTTATGTAAAAAGTAAACATCTTTCTGGCTTCCATGGAAACTTTTGGCTTGACTTCGTTTTCATACTCCAAGTCTTTGCTTTGTTAGAATCGTTTTATTAGGTATTTAGAAAATAGTCATACTAAACTGTACATTCATAGACGTGTCAGTCATCACTATTGTCATTCAAGATGATCACAGGCATATTTATCACTCATTTACTCTCTTCTGAAAGATTTATTTATTTGAAAGGCAAAGTGTCAGAGAGAGAGGAAGAGACAGACAGAGAGAGAGAGAACCTCATCCATGACCCACTCTCCAAATTCTAGCAATAGCCAGTGTTGGGCTAGAATAAAGTCAGGAGCCAGGAAATCCATTCAGGTCTCTCACATGATTGACAGGGATCCAAGGGCCATCCTCTACTCCCTTCCAGGTGCATTAGCAGGGAGCTGGATCAGAAGGCGGGACGCAAACCAGACCCTCCAATATGAGAGGCCCACATGCCAAGCAGTAACGCAGAGCACTGTGCCAAAGCACCGGCCCGCATTTACTCTGGAATATGCTCGCCCTCACTCACGGAAACAGATTTGCATCGGGTTAAGACATGCACATTGACCTTTGCAACCATAACTATGTTATAAAAATGCAAATGTCTTTCTAAGTATGAAAATAGCCATCTATCACTTTGCTGTTTTCACTGCAGGTTCATTTAAAATTATTTTGCTGACTGCTGGGTGTCTCAAAAATATGCCATGTTGGAATGAATTTCTTCTTTCCTAAAAAAGAAAAGATTCTTAAAAATTCATTTGAAAGAGCAACAGAGAGGGAGACACAGATTTCCATTCACTAGTTCCTTCCTCAAATGCCCACTGTAGCCTGGTCTAGGCCAGGCCAAAGCCAGAAGTCAAAAACTCCATCTGGGTCCGCACCTTGAGGACAGGAACGTGAGTTCAATTTCTGCCTTATCATCTGCTGCCTCCCAGGCGCATCAGCAGGGAGCTGGAGGAGAGTCTGGCGTCGCTGGGGTCGCTTCTCCTGTGGCACCACAGCACCAGGCCCCTTAATGCGTTTCTGTGGAGGGTTTCTGTTTTCTTTTTGTTTTTGTTTTGTTTTCAATGTTAGGTTTTGCCCTAGAGATTATGAGTAGATTGTAAGTACCCAAGTTGGGAATGGAAAAATTACACTGCAGCTTTCTTTTGTTTCATTAAGCTTTTATTTATTAGCCATGATGTTTTGCAAAAATGACATATTCTGGGGGCTTGCACTGTGGCATAGTGGGTAAAGTCACCGCCTGCAATGCCACATCCCATGTGGGTGCTGGTTTGAGTTCCAACTGTTCCACTTCCATCCCGCTCTCTGCTAAGGCCTGGGAAAGTGGTGGGAGATGATCCAAAACTCTCTCTCTCTCCCTTTTTCTGTGAATTCTGCCTTTCAAGTAAATGAGTCTTTAAAAAAGACATTCTGGTTTTTTCAAAGACCAGAGGACATTCATGAAAATGGGAAAAAAAAAAACTTTGTGACAAATTGCTATCTCAGAGGCCACTTTTACAAGGCCCTTTAAGCAAGTTATCCAAACACTTTTTCTAAGGAATAGGTTGATTCAATAACACATACAGATCCACTGTCCGAACGTCTGTGATACGCTGCCTCTCTGGGCTTTCCGATGCCTGGACTGGTAATTTTCCAAGTCCCGCACCAAGGGCTCTGCTCACTCTGCTGCGCATGAACTTTCCAAAACCTCTGTGAGTGGACAGAGCCGCCTCCCGAAGCCAGATCTGACGCCGCCGCTGTCTACTTCACCTGAAATACCCGCACAGTGCAGATCATCACACTTCCTGCACCAGGCCCTGGCCAGTCCACAGTGGGCAGCAAGGCAGATTCAGGCCTCAAGCTCACAGCAGTCTCAGCTCACTCTTTCTTCTTATTTCTCTATCTCAAATACAGACTTCTTTTCACATCAGAGTGACATTTCACACAAGGACTTGATGAACAAGAAAATAGAAAAGTTTTCCAAATATTTGATAGTGAAACATCAGAAGTCAAAGGCATCCACTGACATTTCGGTAAGCATAAGGGTTTATAATTGGTCTCAGGGTTTTCAGTGGCAGGACGTTTGGCTTCCTTCAACTGCAGGCACCAGAGATCCATTGTGCATGGCTGATCACAGTGAGCTTTCATAACGCCGAGGATATTCTCATAGACAGTGCGCGCTTCCTCTGCTTTCTGTGAAATCACATTTGGATCAGAGCTGAAGATTCTTTCCTTGACTTCTGGATCAGCTTTTCCTCTTCTGCCTTGCAGGAGAAAGCGTATTGAAATATTCAAAGATTCTCCATGTTTCAAAGCTTTGAGGAGGGGCGATATCCCAAACTGGTAGCTCTGAATTACCATATCAAAAATATTTAAAAACAAATTCTAGAGTTATTTTTCCTTTGTGCCTGAGGGAAAGAAGGAATTATAACTGAAACCTTAAGTGTTGTGATTTTTATTCAGTGTTATAAATAAATAAATCCCTGTATAAATAAATAAATAAATAAATCCCTGTGTGACCCAACTTTGGGGCTACTCAGGAAGAAAGAAATGGCATAAAAGGAAGTGAAAAGGAGCAGTAAGAATGAGAGGGTGTGCTGTGGCCTGCGCAGGGCTTGTTTCCCAAGTGCACGCAGTGTTTAACCCCAATCCTGTGTGCATGATGTGCCCAGGGGGACACTGACTCCCACCGCGGTGTCAGAGCTCTGAGCTCTACGGGAGGATACAGAGGGACACAGACACGGACATGCCTGGTGCCCTCGTCACTGGCCTGGGATGCTCCGTGTCGCCTCGGCTCTCGACCAAGCCATGAAGCCATCATGAATCGAGACCTCTCTTTCTGGAACTTTCAGATCCATGAGTTGAAAAAATCCTCTTTTAAGTGTCAGTTTATTAAGTCAACAACAGGAGTCACTGTGTACTTACTCCCCATGTAGGATCTCTGTCCTTAATGTGCTGTCCAATGTGAATTAATGCTATAACTAGGACTCAAACAGTACTTTACACTTTGTGTTTCCGTGTGGGTGCAAACTGATGGAATTTATACTTAATATATACTAAATTGATCTTCTGTATATAAAGATAATTGAAAATGAATCTTGATGTGAATGGAATGGGAGAGGGAGCGGGACATGGGAGGGGTGCAGGTAGGAGGGAAGTTATGGGGTGGGGGGAGCCACTGAAATCCAAAAGCTGTAATTTGGAAATTTATATTTATTAAATAAAAGTCAAAAAAAAACCTCTTTAACTCCTATAATAAATGATCAATCATGAATTTTCCTTCAATTCCAAAATTAGGCTTCATCTTTTCCAAAGAAGTTCAGTCAGACTTAGAGATTGCGCATCTTGCCAGTCCTCTGAGGATATGCCCCAATCTCATCCGTCATCTGTTTAGCCACTCGCCGTCTTCCATTCCTAGGGGAGCTCCCACCCACTTCCCATGAGTGCTGGCTCAGTTCTTCCCACCCAAGCTAGCCCTATGGGATTTGTCCTGTGCAATCTCCCCAGGCCCCCCCAGTATCTCTTGAGAGCCAGTTGAGTCATTGGACTAATCCATTGTGTCGCTCCTGATCCCATGTTCTCTTGTCCAGGTAGAGACCATGCACACAGGTAGCCTCAGCTAATCCCTGAGTTACAAGCAAAGCAAGTTATCTTCCAGCACTTTCTATATTATCTCATGACCACATGGGAGTGAGCTGACTTATTCTATCAGTAAATGGCGCCCCAATGTCTCCTGACCCAGTTTGGCAGAGTGTTGAAATAATGCAGGTGGAGTGAGAGCTAAACACTTGCTGTCATGAATCATAGCAGTGAGGGAGTTAATATTAGGAGATTCTGCGATCTCTCCTGGACACAAATGTTCCATGGTTTATTTGCTATCAGCTTCAGGTTCACCACCCATGGAATAATGCTGTTAACTGACGCATGCTTGCTGTCTTCTGTGTGTCAGTGAATCCCACCAGCAATTCAGTGAGATGAATGTGATTATCCTCACTTAGAGCATTTATGAAATGAGTCACACAAGGAGCTTCGTTAGCACACAGCAGAAGGCAAAATATCAGTATAAACAAGATAGTTGAACAACAAACCAGACTGGAGATCTATTTATTTGGACAAAATGTCCACGATGATAAATTCTAAAATTCTAAATGTATCATTTAATAATACCTATTAAAGATCTAATTATTGGCTGTATCTAATCATATGCATAAAGGAACTATAACATTCTCTCTTTTTCACTCTTTCTTTCCCCTGGTTACATGACTGCGATTAAGAATTAATGGAGGTACTTTGAAGAGTCCATGGGAAAATAGAGTTCATAGGTGGGTCTATGTTGGTGCCAGATTTCCCCTGTACGCAGTTTTTCATGATGCACACTTTGCATGAACTCTTAGGAAACCCCGGTCGTTGCCAGGCTCCCCGCTCCTCCTGGCCTTGGCCCTGGCCCAGCCCTGGCTGCTGCAGGCAACGGGGAGTGGATCAGCAGACAGAACCTCATTCTCTGTCTCTGTCTCTGCCTCTCAAATTAACAGCAACAACAAAGGAAAGAATCCTTCAGATTTTCAATGAAATTCTTTTAGAAATAACTGTCATTATTTTGACTTTTCCTCGGCAATTTATTTGGGGAACTTTCTTTTTCCCCTCAAATGTTCGGGTGAGGAAAAGCATTTTTCCCCCATCCATTGTGTTGAGACAATGAAAGCATTTAGGGATGGGCCATCTGGCATGTTGTCTGTCTGGCAGCAGCCACGTCCCAGGGGCTGGACCATCTGAGGGTGCAGTTGTGAAGGTGTGGTCACCAGGGCCAGGATGCTGGAGCAGTGGTCAGCGCAGTGGCCTTTTAACCAGATGGTGGGTCGTGTTTCCGGTGCTAGGGGAGAAGCAGCAGTCTGCCACCACGTGTGAAACCAGTGCCATGTGGCTTTTCTGCAAGTAGAATGTGTAATGGTCACCAAGGTGAATGAAGCCACACCAGTACCACATGTTCAGGAACTTCCACACTTCCTTCCCGGGTCCACTCCTGGTTGCGCTGCACCCAGCACAGCATTCGGAAGGGGAGCAGGAGACCTGGGAGTCCAGTGCTAAAGGGCCTCGGCTGCTCCATCACGGTGCCTTGAGGGCATCGCATTCACTGCTGTTTGCATTTTGTCTTGAGTCAATAAAGGGGACCAACAAGTGAACATACGGACATTATTTGGTCTCATGGTCTTTCTGCGTGTTTTCTTGTTTTTTTTGTTTTTTGTTTGTTTGTTTGTTTGTTGTTGTTGTTGGTTTTTTTTTTTGACAGGCAGAGTAGACAGCGAGAGAGAGAGACGGAGAGAAAGGTCTTCCTTTTCCATGGGTTCACCCCCCAATGGCCGCTGCTGCTGGCGCACCACACTGATCCGAAGGCAGGAGCCAGGTGCTTCTCCTGGTCTCCCATGAAGATGCAGGGCCCAAGCACTTGGGCCATCCTCCACTGCACTCCTGGGCCACAGCAGAGAGCTGGACTAGACGAGGAGCAACCAGGACAGAATCCGGCACCCAACCGGGACTAGAACCCAGGGTGCCGGTGCCGCAGGCGGAGGATTAGCCTAGTGAGCCGCGGCGCCGGCCTTTTCTCGGTCTTTCTGGGTCTTTCTGCGTGCTTTCTCTGGTGATGGTCTGCAAACCTCATCACGAAGCCCCCTTTGCCAGCTGCCATCTCTCTGTGGTTGGAAAGAAACCATTTCCTATAATTTAGCCTTTGCAATGTTGAAAGGTTTTCGTGGAAATAAAATTAATTAAGCTGAGCCCCTTTGCACAGGTCCCTTGTAATGATTTCCTGAGAATCTAAACAAAACGTCCTAGTGAGTGATAATTTCAGTGTGAATTCCCAGACCAAGTTAATTATCTTCCAAATGAAAAATGTCAGTGCATGTCCTTGTGCCAGAGCCTGGCGGAACTGCGACGTATCACCATTGCGTTTCCTCTTCTGCTCTCGTATTGGTGTCCTGTGGTGTTGTGGCATTGCCATAACCTAACAATCCCAGAAGGATATGCCGTTCCCAGCGGTGTTTCTATGTTCTAATGCATACAATGTCTATGGAAAATTGCCTTGTGTGTGTTCAGATTTAAGATGTGGGCGTTTCAGAAATCCGATTTATGACGTGACAGTGTTAGGTGGCTCTCAATCGCTCAAGTGTAACACCAAATAAAAACATCTGAATTTTTTTTTTTTTTAGATTTTGTTTTGCTTTCAGCTCTGCAGTGGAGCAGATAGGTAGAGTGCAGCCAACATGCGATTAAAACTCATAAACTCCTACCCTGGATGGGAAGGAGTTGGTTGTGTGTCGAATGGTAGATGTTTGACAGCTCTAGCGGTGAGAGATCTGTATACAAACAAGACAGACGCAGGTAGAATTACGGTCAGATTAGTTTACAGGCTTTGCTCCAGATGGAGAAGATGTTAGACGCTGCCAAGTCTCGTGTAGAATATACGTCACGTCACTGTTCTGACATTTTCCAGTGAGAAGGAGCAAAACAACAGGGAAAGAACAAAGTATAGAGAAATAACCACGGAGGTCGTCTTAGAAAGACTCAGCATGAGGTGGCCATGGTCCAAGCACAAGCCGAAGATTTTAAAAGAGGAAGCTGGTTCGTTCAAGAACACAGCAAAGACAGTGCTTGGAGGAATACGTAGAGTACTCGCCTCTTAGAAAGGTTTAACGATGGCTGGCGCCTCAGCTCACTAGGCTAATCCTCCGCCTACGGTGCTGGCACTCCGGGTTCTAGTCCCAGTTGGGGTGCCGGTTCTTTTCTGGTTGCTCCTCTTCCAGTCCAGCTCTCTGCTGTGGCCCAGGAAGGCAGTGGAGGATGGCCCAAGTGCTTGGGCCCTGCACCTGCATGAGAGACCAGGAAGAAGCATCTGGCTCCTGGCTTTGGACCGGCGCAATGTGCCAGCCATGGCAGCCATTTGGGGAGTGAACCAACAGAAAGAAGACCTTTCTCTCTGTCTCTCTCTCACTGTCTAAATCTGCCTGTCAAAAAAAAAAAAAAAAGACTTAAAGACGATGACCTCATAGATGGAAACAGTGAGCAATACTTTCAGTAGAGTTTCTGTTGAAGACAGGGAGTTGGTCACAGACTGCAGGGAAAACTGCCTTAAGTCTGAGAAGCTGAGGTATTTACTTTAGGTTCTTAAACTGAAGTCACTCCCATCTGCCTACAAAGTCCAGACATGACACAGAGCTTAGTTTTGGTTGGTTTCACAGATTTGAAGCAATATGACCTTGGATATTGAGAATGAAGTCATCAAGCAAACAGCTGAATGGACATGATAGATATGAGTCAAAATGCCATTTTATTGTTGTTAGTGGCTGAAAGGAGTTGGGTGATCTTTGAAGCCTGGGTTTTAATTTCAGATGTGAAAAATAAATTCCAGAGCAGCATAATTCACGTAGGAGGCTGACAGTGAAAATTAAATCAGTTTTTGGAGTTTTCCCTTAAGAGACAAATGGTAACCCAGCCTGTATCTGATCACCCCAGACCCCAAGTAGAAAATCAGCTCAGAGCCCTTTGCCTTCAAATGTGTGCAGAAAATGAGTCACATCATGGGTTCAGATCTGAGACACGAGCCCATCCCACAAGTGAAATATATGCACCCGGACAATGATGAGCTGAGCTTCAGAAACCTGTCACGCCATGGTCCATAGCCAAGTCACAGGAAGATCCAACAAGTTATATGTGCGTACATACGAGCCATGCAAGTGTACAGCTACATACGAGCTACATAACGCATATACCCACAATAATAAGTAGAAGTTCACAGAATATTCCCATGGAGGTAGCTGTCATTTTGTAATGAACTCAGTTTCAGGGGCTCCCCAGCAACAGAACCAAGGCGTCAGTGTGGCCCAACAGGTTTCTATACGCCGGTGTGCTGGCTCCTAGAGGATGCTCTTGCAGGACTTTGGACTGTGGGGTGAGCTGCAAATTTTCCTTTTAGAGCAAATAGTTAACTCGTTTCATAATCAGATAACAACTAAAACCCTTCTACGTGCAGTCTCATTTTTCTGTGCACCCGCAGGTGGTTTTGCACCCGGGGGCGGCGTCCTTGGCTGATCCCGTCCGAGGTGTTGCGTGGCTTCCTTTCTGAATGACAGGGCCAGGTGAAGAAAGGAGAGAGACGGAGGCCCAGGCGCCTTCCCTATAGCTGCCGGAATGGGTCTTCAGGTTTAAAACCTCCACGTGGTCCAGGAGCAGAGTGAGAGGGCCACGCTGACAGGGGGCAGACCTCTGTCCTGTTCCACCTGGCTGGAGGAACACGCAGCCCGCGGGGCGTGGCGGGCGCGTGGCGGCCGAAGTCCACCGGTGCGTGGCGGGTGCGTGGCGGGTGCGTGGCAGGGTGGGCGCGGGACCCGTGGCCGCAGAGGGAGTCCGAGGCGCAGTCCCTTTGCTTATGTTTCTGCTAGGTCGTTCCCAAAGGCGCCAAGTTGTCCTGGAAATTCGTTTTGAGAAATTCGAGGAATTTCGGTCCTGGAGCTGGAAGTGCCCTGCTCCGGGCTTCGGGCTGGTAAACGGCTCCTTTGTTCGCTTCATGTCATCACGGAGTCAGAGCCTGCCTCTTTGCTACCATTTCCCTTGACGTCATCATTGCGTCATCTGTTTTATGTGTCGCTGCTTCCCTTCAGGGACGCTAATTTTACCAGGGGTCCGCTCACATTCGGTGCGCAGCCTTGGCCGTGAGAGGCATCAGGCTGCAAGTAAGCAGCTCAGCGTCTCAGAGTCGGATCCTGGGACTGTTTTGCGCTAGAGTTCTGTCCCTCGTGTAAAGAAAAACTCTTATTTAAGAGCTTCTCTGAGCGTTGCTCACCCCCTCCCTCAAATGCAGCATCTTTGGATAATTCTCTAGGACCCTAAAATCGGTTTCACAAATCAGCCCTCGATGGGTTTTGATGGCCACCGTGGGCACAGGAGAAAGCGGATGCCCTCCGAGGGCCTCTCCAAGGGCACCTTGGAGGCACCTGCACCTGCAGGCCGCACCCCAGCCCTCCTCCTGGCTCCCAGGCCGCCCGTCACGCACGTGCCCACAAGTGCAGCTCTGGCTCTCACCCTCGCCCTCTCAGCCACTACCAGCTAAGAGAGGACATTCAGGAATCCGTGAAGTGGAGCTGACATGGGCAGGAGGCTGGGGGCCAGGTGTCGCATTTCCTGTCGCTTGCTCTGTCCAGCGTCTTTCCCACAGGGACACCCCCGGCCTGCCTTTCTCAGCCCTGGGATGGCTTCCCAGCCCGCACAGGCTGCGCAAAGCGGCGCCCTTGGAGCTCACTGGGGAGAGCGGCCGCCTGCTGTATCCCAGCCTCTGCAGTAAGCTCACGCCGTAGCCCTGGGCGAGCCCTGCGGACGGCAGCCCCGCTCGGGGTCCTACAGCTTCTGCGGCTGCTCCAGGGGAGCCTCGGCCGTGGTGGTGGCTTCCAGGCCGGGCCTGGGGCAGCTCCCATAGGAAAGCCTGCCGGCCATGCCAGGAAAGTCGCAGGTGTGGCCTTTGCCTCGAGAAAAACGCAGGACCCCAGGCCCCACTTCCTGATCAGGCCTGCAAGGAGGCAGCAGAGCCACCTGCTTCACCACGGAGCCCCACTCGTGCTGTTTCTCACGCAGGAGCAGCCGGGGCCCCGTCGCTCTTTCCAACCCCAGTGTGAAGGTGGCACATTCCCCCAGCGGGTCCATTGCACTCCACTTTGCTACTAAATTTTACAAAAACAGGCATAGGATAGAATCATAAACAATCTGGGACATTGGAGTTAAAGCAAAAGGTATAAAGGCACTTCGCCCCTGGAGACGCCAGCATGTATTTTGAACCTACTATCTGCCTTTATTAACTGAGTTTTGGGAGGGAAGAGAACATGTTGAAAACTGCCATTCTCCCGCATAATCGTGCTTGCCTCAGATACGCACTTCATGAACCCCAGGGGCAGAGGCGCAAAGGGCTGAGCCTGACCGAGGGTGGCCTGCTGAGCGGGATGCGGGAGGAGAAGCATCCAGGTTGCCTCTGGTGTCTCTTTAATGCCGGGTTGAATACCTGCTTGGGTGAAGACATGCACATCACAGCTCCCTCTCCTGCAGGAAAGATGAACTCAATCTTCCCGTAGTCTTTGTCCTCCCTGGGCGTGCATCCCAGTCGCTCCTCAGCGCACGGCCTCGCTCCTCCTCCACGCCGCAGCACCCTGAGCTGGTCTCCAGCTCCCTGGGCTGTGTCGGCTCTGACAGATGTCAGCTCTCAGGGCCTTGCCTCCTGCTTTCTCATTTCTGTGCTCCACTGTTGGGGTCGTTTATCTGAGCTTTCCTTCTCTCCGCCCCCAGCCTCCCTCTCTCCTGCACACACACCCCCTCTCCTCTTTACAGTCTGGCTGAACCTCTTCCACATTTCACTCCCTGTCTCATCATGGCTCTGAGGGAGAGCCGACTGTGTGCCAGATGGCTCTATGATTCAGTGTGGAGACTTTGTTCTTTGTGAGTTCCTCGAGTTTTATAGAGTCGGGATATGAGCTGAGTGGCCTGGATTAAAGGATTGCTCTCCGAAGCTGCCAATCCCCTTTCCTGGCTCCAATGATGAGTTTCTCGCTGTCCTGGCTACTGGTTCAGTGCCTTCTTTTATCTCTGAATGCCCCCCGGGATGCTGTGTGAGGGGTGCCTTGCATTGTTCCCGTAAATCACCTGTAACAGACAACAGCAGTCTCATGCAGCTTTAATTATCCTCCATTCTCCTGTGCAGCTTTACAGAAATGCATTCTCCTCTGCCCCTACAGTACAGTTGGCCCAGAAGCCCTGCTTTGAGGCTGACCCAGGAAGGCCAGGTGTCAATCGCATCACGCGTGGGCTTGCTCTGCCGCTTCAGTGACCGAGAAGCCGACGGAGGCAGGCGTTCGCCAGGCAGGGCTGGACCAGGTCAGGGGAGCAACACTTGCTTCCTGGAAGCCCCGGGCAGTCTTGTGTGCTGTGACAGAACCGCGAGGAGAGAGGACGCAGCTGAGCCGCGCATTCCCCCCTTCAGTGTTCCTCCTCACAGACTGCTCGGCAGATTGTGCCGTGAGCCACATGTTGAGTGCTCTATTTATTACACTGGAGCTGGAAAGCCTTCCTGGGTTTCAGTAAAAAACGGAGAAAACATATAATTCACCTAAATGGTAGAACAAAAATGACATTTATTTTTTTAAAATAAAGCCTAATTTGTGCAAAAACAAACACCATCAGAATGATACATTTCTTGAATTCCTCAAATCATAAAGAACGAAGCCTCCGTTCCCAATCCCTGTTGTTGATGGTTGCACATCCTTACAAAGGACTTTACCTCGCCCCTGGATAATGCAATTGTCTGTCAACCTGTGCTAAATATTTTGTTTAATCCTCCTCCCACGTAGACAAATCTCCGAGTCCTGTTGCTGCGACTCACTTTGGAGCGACATCTGTCGCAGGCTGATGACTGAGGACATGGACCTCAGTGACAGGGCACCCGGGCTCTCCGGGACCCCCAGGCCCATTCGTCCTCTTCCCCTGCCATGGGAGGGGACACCCCGCTGCTGAGGGGATTGCACACTTTCCAATTTACCAAAAAAACGGAGTTGCTGATCCCAATGCTGTTTCCACCTGCAGTCTGGGGCGGGCCGGGGGCGGGGCTCTCCCCACGCTGATGAAGATTATCAAAGCCACTGTGGATGCAGGACACACCCTGCTGAGACATCCTGGCCCTGGGTGTCCATTTGCGTCCATAATGGAAAGAACTCAAGGAGGAAGATCCCATTAGCGACTGAAGCGCGGAAGCTTTGCATCTCCCACTGCTCCCCCGAAAAGTGCAGCCTGGGCTTGCATGGGCCAGATTCCCTTAGCCAAAGTGGGGAACTGAAATTCTGGAAAAAGTCATATGTGTGTGTGCCTGGTGCTGACAGCCAAACCTGGAGAACAAAAGAGGATAAATGGTGTAGAACACCCTCTTTGAATTAGTGTCAACTCCTTTCCTTTGCCACGTTTCACCCAGAAATGCGGTGTGAGTGCTGGGCTGGCCAGGGAGCCAGAGATCCCCAGATGGATCCGGTGAGCTGGGTCCCGCCCCCCCGTCACTCAGCACTAGCAAATAGGGACAGGACCCAGGGCAGGAGGTCAACAGCCGCAGGTACATGAATATTCTGCACCACTTTCCTATTAGAATGACCCAGGAACAGGGTGTGAGGAAATTTAATGACTTAAAAGTGGGAAGACGGAAGGAAATTGGTTTTGAAAATATCTTTTAACTCTTCACTCTCTGACCTCACAAATGCCTCAAGTCAAGAAATTATATTGACTCTGCGGTATAAGTTTATTTATTATACTTTTCTTCATTCAATGGGAATTAATCAAGGACCTGCTATGTTGGAGACATGAGGAAGAATGCATGGGCTGTCCAGCAACTGAATACAGTATTGCATTAGTGTCACATTTAAAACCAATCGTGCTTGACCAGGAGACTATAGGCTACCAGCTTATTTTTGCTGAAGGCTGCAGTGGGCTAGCAATTAATCTGTACTGTAATTAGGCCATCGGAATCCATGAGGCCGGCTTCACTTGGCTCTCAGCTGCCGATTTTGCATCAGTAAAATCCATAGCTCTATGGTGAGGAGAGCTCACCATAATTAAAAGTGCTATTGAGCTAAACACAGTCACCTGTGTTTCCCTCCCTATGCAATGCTGTTGGCCCCAGAAGTAGAGTTGAGACTAGCCTTTTCTGCGTTCATGTTGGACATTACTTTTAAAAATGCTTAATTCAATTTAGCGGCAGAAAGTACCAAAATAAAACGTGGGAAAATGACTGACTGCAGAGGTGGGCACCTTGCCCCACTCCCCTGAAGCCAGGGCCCTCTGGGTTCAGCAGGGAAATACTGGGCTCTTAGATGGCATTTTGATGAGGGGAGCTGTTCCTAAAAGCCTGTAGACTTGCACTGACATTGACCTGTTAAAAACAAAGGGATCAGGGCTGGTGCTATGATATGGTGGGTAAAGCCACTGCCTGTGATGCCAGCATCCCACACGGGCACCAGTTCATGTCCTGGCTGCTCCACTTCCAATCCAGCTCCCTGCTAATGCCCTGAGAAAGCAGCAGAATAGGACCAAGTGTTTGGGTCCCTGCACCCATATGGGAGACCCAGGTGAAGCGCCTGGCTTTGACCTGGCTCAGTGCTAGCTGTTGCGACCATCGGGGGAGTGAAACAGTGGATGAAAGATCTGTCTCTCTGTGTTTCTCTTTCCCTCTCTCTCTGTAACTCTTTCAAAATAAATAGATATTTTTAAAAAAGAGAATTATCACTTAACAATAAAATCAGTTATGCCAAAGGCCCTCATTAGTGAATATAATCACAAAGTACATAATAGTTTCATCAAGAGGGAAATACCTAAATAAAATGAGTGTGATGTAACTGGATAGGTCTCCTCTCCATTCTTTATCAAATTAAATAAAAATGTACAGATGTTAACTTACAGAGGGTGTCTCCAACTGCAGGTTAGTCATTTTCCCTGGTTCATCCCCAAGTGCCCCTGATGGCCAGCCTGGGCTGGGCTGAAGGTGAGAAACAAGGACGCGATCTGAGTCACCCATGCAGGTGACAGAAACCCAAGTATCTGAGCCGGCACTGCTGCCTCCCAAGGTCCACATAAGCAGGAAGCTGGAACTGGCGTGGAGCCTGGACTCGAATCTTTGCTCTCCTAAATGGGGTGTCCCAAGCAGTATCTCAGCCACCAGGCCCCGTATTAAGTCTTTAGCGGCTAAATGAACAAGACTGCATGAGGATGGGGCTACTAAATTACAGCTCATTTGTTAAACTCTGAGTTAAACCAGCATGCATAATTTATATTTTTTGGGACAGACTGAGTTAGATAAGTAGTAGTGGGATGCTATAATTATGAAATATTAGTACAGATTCTGACTTCACACTCCCTCTTGCCTCAAAACAGGCAAATAAAACAGAGTCATAAGAGAGAATCATTTTCGCTGTGTATTAGGAATTCTTTGAGGGAGCCAATGCTGTGTTACGGCAGGTTAAGCCGCCATCTTTGGTGCTAGCATCCCATAGGGGTTCCGGTTCGAGTCCCGGGTGCTCCACTTCTAATCCAGCTCCCTGCTAATGGCCTGAAAAAGCAGTGGAAAATGGCCCAAGTCCTTGGGCTCCTGAACCCACATGGGAGACCCTAATGATTATGAAATCTATACAGCTGACAATGTTTCACTCTCAAGCTTTAGCCTCCAAAGTAAGATTTCTAGGATAGAACACACCTCTTCCTCCACCCCTTCCCCAGCCCACCCCATTATGTTCTTAATTCTGGCTGCTGGAACTGCTGTCCATGTCCATGAACACGTTGTCCATGTCTTTCGTGACCTCCTCTGCCTCCCCTTTATGCCTGTACACAACTTGTCTCCAAACTGACCCCTATAAGGCAGCTGCAGTTCACTCTGCTCCTTGCATCTCATGGGGAGCCCCTCCTCCACGTCTTTCCCCACAGGATCCGCCTGGGAATCACAGCAGAGAACATTCCTAAGACCCAGATCCGACCCTGACGTGCCACTGCTGCCGCTCTCCAGGGCGAACGCCTTGTTTGTCCCACAACAGTCAGCTCTGGCTTGAGTCCCTCTCCTTGCCCAGTGCTGCTCTTCCTGGAATATGTTTCCTCCTGACTTGCCTTCTGTTGCTCTCCACAAAACACTACTCAGCTCTTTCCTACTTAGCTCATCCTTCTCACTGGCTGCCTCTCCAGTGTTAGTGTCCTATAATCTCTCCCTCTGAGCTTGGGCTCCCTGATGTAGAAATAGAGTGGGTTTCTCTTGCATTGCTAGGGTTGGACATACTCTTTACACACAGTAGTCATCTAATAAGAGCACGTGTATTATGTGAATAAGTGTCCATGAATATACAAGTATTCATTTGCATAATTTCAGTAAATAAACAGCAACTCTTCTGCACCTGACGCTCTTCTAGGTTCCATCTTAAAACCAATAAGTGAATTAACAGTCAGGGCTATGCTGATCAAGCCACCATTTCCCATAGTGTCCACCTCACTCCAACAGGTTTCCCTCTTGGTGTTCAGTCAGTCATCACCGATCAGGGAGAACATATGGTATTTGTCCCTTTGGGACTGGCTTATTTCACTCAGCATGATGTGTTCCAGATTCCTCCATTTTGTTGCAAATGACTGGATTTCGTTGTTTCTTACTGCGGTATAGTATTCTAAAGAGTACATATCCCATAATTTCTTTATCCAGTCTATCGTTGATGGGCATTTAGGTTGGTTCCAGGTCTTAGCTATTGTGAATTGAGCTGCAATAAACATGAGGGTGCAGACCTCTTTTGTGTTTGCCAATTTAAATTCCTTTGGGTAAATTCCAAGGAGTGGGATGGCTGGGTCGAACGGTAGGGTTATCTTCAGGTTTCTGAGGAATCTCCAGACTGACTTCCATAGTGGCTTGACCAGCTTGCATTCCCACCAACAGTGGGTTAGTGTCCCTTTTTCCCCACATCCTCGCCAGCATCTGTTGTTGGTAGATTTCTGCATGTGAGCCATTCTAACCGGGGTGAGGTGAAACCTCATTGTGGTTTTGATTTGCATTTCCCTGATTGCTAATGACCTTGAACATTTTTTCATGTGCCTGTTGGCCATTTGGATTTCCTCTTTTGAAAAAAGTCTATTGAGGTCCTTGGCCCATCTCTTAAGTGGGTTGTTGGTTTTGTTTTTGTGGAGTTTCTTGATCTCTTTGTAGATTCTGGTTATTAACCCTTTATCTGTTGCATAGTTTGCAAATATTTTTTCCCATTCTGTCGGTTGTCTTTTCACTCTCCTGACTGTTTCTTTTGCAGTACAGAAACTTCTCAATTTGATGCAATCCCAATAGTTGATTTTGGCTTTGACTGCCTGTGCCTCCCGGGTCTTTTCCAGAAATTCTTTGCCTGTGCCAATATCTTGAGGGGTTTCTCCAATGTTCTCTAGTAACTTGATGGTGTCAGGTCGTAGATTTAGGTCTTTAATCCATGTTGAGTGGATTTTTGTGTAAGGTGTAAGGTATGGGTCTTGCTTCATGATTCTGCACGTGGAAATCCAATTTTCCCAGCACCATTTATTGAATAGACTGTCCTTGCTCCAGGAATTAGTTTTAGATCCTTGATCAAATATAAGTTGGCTGTAGATGTTTGGGTTGATTTCTGGTATTTCAATTCTGTTCCATTGGTCTATCCATCTGTTTCTGTACCAGTACCATGCTGTTTTGATTACAACTGCCCTGTAGTATGTCCTGAAATCTGGTATTGTGATGCCTCCGGCTTTGTTTTTGTTGTACAAGATTGCTTTAACTATTTGAGGTCTCTTGTGCCTCCATATAAATTTCAGCACCATTTTTTCCAGATCTGAGAAGAAGGTCTTCGGTATCTTGATTGGTATTGCATTGAATCTGTAAATTGCTTTTGGGAGAATGGACATTTTGATGATATTGATTCTTCCAATCCATGAGCATGGAAGATTTTTCCATTTCTTGGTATCCTCTTCTATTTCTTTCTTTAAGGTTTTGTAATTTTCATCGTAGAGATCTTTAACGTCTTTGGTTAAGTTTATTCCAAGGTATTGGATTGTTTTTGTAGCTATTGTGAATGGGATTGATCTTAGAAGTTCTTCCTCAGCCCTGGCATTGCCTGTGTATACAAAGGCTGTTGATTTTTGTGCATTGATTTTATACCCTGCTACTTTGCCAAACTCTTCTATGAGTTCCAATAGTCTCTTAGTAGAGTTCTTTGGGTCCCCTAAATACAGAATCATGTCATCTGCAAAGAGGGATAGTTTGAGTTCTTCCTTCCCAATTTGTATCCCTTTAATTTCTTTTTCTTGCCTAATAGCTCTGGCTAGAACCTCCAGAACTATATTGAATAGCAGTGGTGAGAGTGGGCATCCCTGTCTGGTACCAGATCTCAGTGGAAATGCTTCCAACTTTTCCCCATTCAATAGGATGTTGGCTGTGGGTTTTTCATAGATTGCTTTGATTGTATTGAGGAATGTTCCTTCCAAACCCAGTTTGCTTAGAGTTTTCATCATGAACGGGTGTTGTATTTTATCAAATGCTTTCTCGGCCTCTATTGAGATAATCATATGGTTTTTCTTCTGCAGTCTGTTAATGTGGTGTATCACATTGATTGTCTTGCGCACATTAAACCATCCCTGCATACCAGGGATAAATCCCACTTGGTCTGGGTGGATGATCTTTCTGATGTGTTGTTGCATTCTATTGGCGAGAATTTTATTGAGGATTTTTGCATCTATGTTCATCAGGGATATTGGTCTGTAATTCTCTTTCAGTGCTGCATCTTTCTCTGGCTTAGGAATTAAGGTGATGCTGGCTTCATAGAAAGAATTTGGGAGGACTCCCTCTTCTTCAATTGTTCTGAATAGTTTGAGAAGAATTGGAGTTAGTTCTTCTTTAAACGTCTGGTAGAATTCAGCAGTGAATCCATCTGGTCCTGAGCTTTTCTTTGTTGGGAGGGCCTTTATTACTGTTTCAATTTCTGTCTCAGTTATGGGTCTGTTTAGGTTTTTGATGTCTTCCTGGTTCAATTTAGGCAGGTTGCATGTGTCCAGGAATCTATCCATTTCTGATAGGTTTCCCTGTTTGCTGGCATACAAGTCCTTGTAGTAATTTCTGATGATTCTTTTTATTTCTGTGGTGTCTGTTGTTACATTTCCTTTTTCATCTCTGATTTTATTGATTTGGGTCTTTTCTCTTCTTTTTTTAGTTAGTTGGGCCAATGGGGTGTCAATTTTGTTTATTTTTTCAAAAAACCAGCTCTTCGTTTGGCTGATTTTTTGTAATGTTTTTCTTGATTCAATCCTGTTGATTTCTTCTCTGATTTTAATTATTTCTCTTCTCCTACTAGATTTGGGTCTGGTTTGCTGTAGGTTTTCTAGATCTGTAATTGATGCACAGTTATTCTTAAGTGTTGAAAATTAACTGAAATGTGATCCCTGTTGAACATGGTGGTGGGAATGGGAGAGGGAAGAGATGTATAATTTGGGACATGCTCAGGCTGACTTCCCCCAAGTGGCGGAGTTGGAAGCATACCAGGGGATTCCCATTCAATCCCATCGAGGTGGCATGTACCAATGCCATCTCACTGTTCCAGGTGATCAGTTTCAGTTCACAGTTGGTCATGGTGGAGGGACTGGGAGCCAAAGGGAGCACATAGACAAGTCTAGTACCTGCTAACACTAACCGATGGAGTAAATAAAGGGGAGAGTGTTCCAACATGGGAAGTGAGATACTCAGCAGACTCATAGAATGGCAGATGTCCTAAACAGCACTCTGGCCTCAGAATCAGCCCTAAAGGCATTCGGAGCTGGCTGAAAAGCTCATGAGAGTATTTCAGGCATGGAAAGCCAAGACACTCTGGCAAAAGATCTCTGCAAGTGAGATCCCAGTGGAAAGAACAGGTCATCGAAGAAGGAGGTACCTTTCTCTGAAGGGAGGAGAGAACCTCCACTTTGACTATGACCTTGTCTAAACAAGATAAGAGTCGGAGAACTCAGAGGGCTTCCATAGCCTTGGAAACTCATGACTGGAGCATAGGGAGATTACTGATGCCATAGACAGGAGTATCAATTGGTAAAGTCAACAACAGGAGTCACTGTGCACTTACTCCTCATGTAGGATCTCTATCCTTAATGTGCTGTACATTGAGATTTAATGCTATAACGAGTACTCAAACAATATATTTCACTTTGTGTTTCTATGGGGGTGCAAACTGTTGAAATCCTTACTTAATGCATACTAAACTGATCCTCTGTAAAAAAAAAAAAAAAAAAAAGAAATTATCAATTCCCAACTTGACTCTCACTGGGATTAAACATGACAATAGGTCTGCTCTGATTTCATCATCATTTAAAAAAAAATCATCTATTATTTTTCACTTTATGTTTCTGTGTGGGAGCAAACTGTTAAAATCCATACTTGATGTATACTAAGCTGATCTTCTGTATATTAAGATAATCGAAAATGAATCTTGATGTGAATGGAAGGGGAGAGGGAGTGGGAAAGGGGAGGGTTGTGGGTGGGAGGGACGGTATGGGGGGGAAGCCATTGTAATCCATAAGTCGTACTTTGGAAATTTATATGCATTAAATAAAAGTTTAAAAAAAAACAATAAGTGAAGCTGACAAAAATCCCTGCCTTTGGGTTCTTACACCAAACTTAAATTCAAAAGTGGTCTTTACAATGTTTACTTACTATATTCAAAGTTAATGCCATTGCTAATCATCAGACCACCTAGATGCTTGAGTTTGGAGACGCCACTGGAAATACTGCTGCTGTCAGGAATTGTGCCTGGAGCCGTTTCCCATGAGTACGTTTTAAAGATGCACATTAGATAGTGGGTTACTCATGCTTTGTGGAATTCCTTATTTAAGTTACTTCTGGTGTTACTGGCACTGGCTCCTGAGTACAACTTCGCAGTTCTTTGAATCTAACCTGATTTATATCAGGAAATGCATAACCACCTGATGTAAATCTCTATGGAATCCAAGCATATAAGATTCGGGGATTCGATACCCCGTGGATCTTCCGAGGTTCTGCAAGCTGCTTTAATGTTGCTGAGCATTATAAATGAGGACCGAGCCGTCCTTCACACGACTGCAATTTGCCTATGTGTAGTAAATCATATTCTTGAATGCGCTAGCTCAGAAATCAAATTGAATTTGACTTCCCTGGTTCCCAAAAGAACCGGTATTTCTTCAGCGTTTCCTCCGTCTCTTCAATGACCTTCCAACCACAGCTGCTGCGCATCTGCCCTGCGGTTGTTACCAAGCTAATTGTTCTGTCGGGGGAGGAAAGCAAAGAGCTGTGGACAAATGAAGACAATATTCAGGAATCCACCAGATACTGCGGCCACCAGGGCACGTGGGTAGCTATATGCTGAGATATATTCTATGGGAACAAAGACAGAATTCTTATCAGTTTTAGATGTTTGGACAGGGGATGTTTCCAGGTGGTTTCCTTAAGGAAATGAAATTAACTATGAAGCATTTGGTGCAGGATGAGAAAAGAGGATGAGGGCATAATGTTCATCATGGACAAAAACGACTGGTGGAGGGGCACAGGGGAAAGTGGAGAACACGTCCAGTGTGTGTCCAGCTAGACGTCCGCTCACAGTTAGACTGCGCAGAACTTGAAGTGGGTCACGCATAATTCCACATTCATACTGAGCTGATAAAGCAGCAAAAGGTCTAAGGAGAATGGTGACAGGTGCACTGCTCACACTGACTCCTGTTTGTGCAAAGTGGACGAGGAGACAACGACTGAGAGGCCGTTGCAGGTTGCTGCAGCAGTAGCCATGCTACAGTGGGAGCAGTGGGAGCTGGGCGCTGGAAGATTAAGAAATTGTAATAATAAAAATCCATGACATTTTTAAGTATGAGAATGCCAGCTGAAGGAGAGAGAAATACTGCGGGGACTCCCAAAGGTGTGCTTCACAGAGTAAGTGGCCACTGGGACCATTCGCTGAAAGAATACCTAGGCGAGAGCCAGAATCAGGAGGGAAAGCATTTTTTCTTAGACACATAATTTTTACAGATTTTGAGACAGGTTTGTCAAAATACTGAACAAACCATTACAAATATGTGTCTGAAGCACAGAAAAAATTTAAGGGGAGGTACAAATTCTGATGTCATGTGTACAAAGACAGCAGACTAGCGGGAGGCATTGGTGGTGCAGTGGGAAGCCTGGCTGCCCTCCAAAGATGGCCGACTCATTGACGTTCAGACTGAATGATGCCATCTTCCCAAAGTCCAGGCTGAGTGCAAAGACGAGAGCCAGAATCTTGGCATTCATGGCAGCGGTGGAACCAACAACCAAAACCTGAGGAACAGCACATGCAGTCTTCTACTTGGTTTCCTTAGAAGCCATGGATGAGCCACACTTCAGTCTGGTGCCTCACTGCCCAGAACTGCTGTGTGTGCTGCAAGGCCACAAGACGAAGTCACAAATCCTCACACAGTGAGTGTAAACCCTTGGTATACAACCTGGTGGGGACTAACTTCCAACCATATCCATCACTGCTAAATTATTCTGTTTTCCTGGTACCTTCTTTCTCCTTTCCCACTTCAAGTCTGCCTTTTACATCTTATTCCTCCCTATCCACGTAAGGCTGAATTGTACCAGATCAAGTGCCACCTCTATCAAGATGTAATCTTGTCTTAACTTCCTACACGTCTGCCCACCCCTAGCCCATAGAGATGGTTGTCGCCTCCAAATCCCTAGATTTCTTAGTGACTTCACTGCATATTAGCTCTTAAGATACAGTTTTCTCATAGTCTCCGAGTTTTAAGAACTTAAATCCTTACGAGATTAGGAGCAGATATTTACAAACATTTGTAAAATCTTTTATTTTTACTTATTTAACACAGCTTTCTTGTTATAATCTACAGCTGCATAGAATATTGTATAATGTACAAATTAAGACACTGAATAGACCAGAAAGAGCAAAAACTAAATTAGGAAAAAGCACAACATACAGCGTAGTTTCTCCACGATGCACAGCACAATCTATGAACTTAGCCAGTTAGGCAGCAGCACGTGAAGGTTATGCAAGCAGCATGCAGACTGCGGCTTTTCAGGCTGTTTCATCTTTTTACAGTGGTGGTGGGGATCTCAGAGCAGACGAGGTAGCTGATGAGGTGGAACCAGTGCTCCGGCAGGTGGCTCTTAGGCTTCTGTGGTATAAGATCATTATGAAGATCTTCAGAGAGCACAAAGAGGTCTCCCCCCTCGGCCCCTCTAAAGGCAGGAGAATTGGACACAGGCCCCACAGCCCTGCTTAGAGTAACACCACTGTGTTCTTTTCGACTCCACCAAAACAGGCAATGAAAACGTCTTCGTGCATTGGGAATTTGTCATGAGGTTTACTCGACATGATGTTAACAGCTCTGGCAGTTTCTTTACTAAATTCTAGTAGATTTTAAATGCTAGGTCTCCTAACACAGGCTTTCATGATGATTGAATCTGCAAGAAACAAACTTTATCTTCTAACAACATTTTAATTAAGTCCAGGCAGAGCTGTCCTCGAAATTTCTGGGCTATTCAGGGGCTGGCCCTATTTTCCTTGTAACCCAGGAAGCACACAATCTTTGCATATATGTGGTGGAGAAAATGTGTTTGCGAGATTTTTTTTAATATTTCTCTCCTGAGACTTCCAAGAGAGTGATTGAACTGGGATGTTCCAATATAAAAATTTAAGCCCTGAATAATGACAAATGTCCTGTCTCTTAATCCAACCACATTCTGAGAAGCATTAGTGTTACATTAACTGCAAGGCACAGTGATCCTACTCTGCTGTGTGTAAGGACTGGAAGATGATGCCGAATGGAAGAGCCTTTGGCCAGGACACATCATCTTGTCTGTGGCTTTGTTCCACCGTCTTGTCCTCTCTCCAGTCTTTCCTTCACTGTGCCAGTATCTAGTCAGACCCATTGTGACGGTCACAGAAGTTAGAAGGTTGAAATAATTCCTTACTGAACAAGAAGTTGATGAGTTTTCCTTGCCTTTCTCCAAGGACCAGTCTGGATCTTCAAAGATGCAGATTCACAGGTGTGCGTTCACGGGTTTCAGCCAGGAGCCATGAGGGGCTTTGCTGCTCCTGAGACTGCATCCACAGTGCAAGCGGAGTGTCCACCCCACTCCAGGCAAGAGGAGTGTCCACCCCACTCCAGGCAAGAGGAGTGTCCACCCCACTCCAGGCAAGAGGAGTGTCTGCCCACTCCAGGCAAGAGGAGTGTCCACCCCACTCCAGGCAAGAGGAGTGTCCGTCCCACTCCAGGCAAGAGGAGTGTCTGCCCACTCCAGGCAAGAGGAGTGTCCACCCAACTCCAGGCAAGAGGAGTGTCCACCCAACTCCAGGCAAGAGGAGTGTCCACCCAACTCCAGGCAAGAGGAGTGTCTGCCCACTCCGGGTTGGGCTGTTCTGAGTGTCAGCACCGCTGCTGAAGTTAATTTCCAAATGGCAGAAGTGACCTTTTGCTCTATTCTTAAAAATACCCAAGGATAGTCTGAATGGTTATCACACTTGTAGGCAATGACTGAGGTAGTGTCTAATAATAGATGGGGCCTTCTTGTCACTAATCCTAGTTAAAATGGACAATGTTTCCGGAACGTCTAAAGGAAGACAAAACAATTGCCCTCTCATGTTCAATTCTTAATTTAAGTCAAAGTGGACTAGCACACAACATGAATATACACCTTGGAAGATTCAATTAGTCACAGACTGAAGGCATTAGAAATTTAATCGATAAACCTATCCAGGGCAAATGTATATGCATCAGAAAAGTGGGAGACTCATAATAGTCAAAACTGGGGAAAATGAAGATTACAGAAAACAACAGAGCTATGTCCAGGAGAGAGGGAATTCTGGCTACAAACTCAAAAGTCACATTTCTGGGGCCAGCACGGTGGCCTAGTAGGCTAAGCTTCTGCCTGCAGTGCCAGCATCCCATATGGGCACCGGTTCATGTCCCCACTGCTTCTCTTCCAATCCAGTTCTTTGCTAATGACCTGGGAAAGCAGTGGAAGATGGCCCCGGCACTTGGGACCCTGCCCCGGTATGAGAGACTTGGAATAAACTCCTGGCTTCGTATCTGCCCAACTCTGGCCATTGCAGCCATTAGAGGAGTGAAACAGCAGATGGAAGACCTTTCTCTCCATCTCTCTCTCTCTGTCTACAACTCTGCATCTCAAACAAATAAAAAAATCTTTGTTTAAAAAAATCACCTTTCCACAGAAGAACTGAAAAGAAGAGAGGGCATTCAGCTTGGCAGTTGAGACACCTGCGTTCCATGTGAGTGACTGGGTTTGATACCTGCTCCACTCCTGACTCCAGCTTCCTGTTAATGCAGACGCAGGGAAGCAGCAATGATGGCTCAGGTAACCCAGCAACAGCCACCCCATCAGGGACCTGACTGAGCCCCCAGCTCCTGGCTTGGACCTTTGTCATTGCAGGAATTTGATAAGTGAATCAGCAAATGAGATCAACCTCAATTCTCCCGCCCACACACACACACACACACACACACAAACACATACACACACACACATGCCTATCAATTAAATAAATAGAAAATAAATCCTTTCATCAGAGTTTATAGGATTATGGGTTAAACATATTGAGCATCCAAATCTTTCCAACACTTGTGTGTGTGTTTGTGTGTATATTTGTGTGTGTATTTGTGTATGTTTGTGTGTGTATGTGTGCATGTGTGTGTGCGTGTGTGCGGGTGTGTATGTGTGTGTTTATGTAAAATCTGTCCATGTTTTTTCTGCATAGGTTTCATTTACTTCATATGGAAGGGGCAATTTTCCTGGTCATGCAAGCTTGATGGTTGTTTCTTTTTTTTAACTTTTATTTAATGAATATAAATTTCCAAAGTACAGCTTATGGATTACAATGGCTTCCCCCCCATAATGTCCCTCCCTCCTGCAACCCTCCCCTTTCCCACTCCCTCTCCCCTTCCATTCACATCAAGATTCATTTTCAATTCTCTTTATATACAGAAGATCAGTTTAGCATACATTAAGTAAAGATTTCAACAGTTTGCTCCCACACAGAAACATAAAGTGAAAAATACTGTTTGAGTACTAGTTATAGCATTAAATCTCAATGTACAGCACACTAAGGACAAAGATCCTACATGAGGAGTAAGTACACAGTGACTCCTGTTGTTGACTTAACAAATTGACACTCTTGTTTATGGCATCAGTAATCACCCTAGGCTCTTGTCATGAGCTGTCAAGGCTATGGAAGCCCCCTGAGTTCACCGACTCTGATCATATTTAGACAAAGCCATGGTCAAAGTGGAAGTTCTCTCCTCCCTTCAGAGAAAGGTACCTCCTTCTTTGATGACCTGTTCTTTCCACTGGGATCTCACTCATGGAGATCTTTCATTTAGTTTTGTTTTTTTTTTTTCCCCAGAGTGTCTTGGCTTTCCATGCCTGAAATAGTCTCATGGGCTTTTCAGCCGGATCCGCATGCCTTAAGGGCTGATTCTGAGGCCAGAGTGCTGTTTAGGACATCTGCCATTCTATGGGTCTGCTGTGTATCTCACTTCCCATGTTGGATCGTTCTCTCCCTTTTTGATTCTATCAGCTAGTATTAGCAGACACTATTCTTGTTTATGTGATCCTTTTGGTTCTTAGTCCTATCATTATGATCAATTGTGAACAGAAATTGATCACTGGGACTAGTGAGATGGCATTGGTACATGCCACCTTGATGGGATTGAATTGGAAGTTTCTCACTGAAAATGATGAAGTTATCACTTAATTTGCCCTCTACCTTGGCTATAGGGAGAGGCCTGGTTGATCTTGAAAGTGGGGAATCACAGATCCCTGGACATGTTGATCTTTTACAACAAATTAATAAACCAGAATAGTGGCTCAGACTTCTGAATGAACCACACTCACACTGCTGACAAAAGAAGAACTTTGCTTTTCCAAGTCTGAACCCCAAATTTCAGAACAAAATGTGCTCACTTCAGAAGCAGCCTCCTCAATTCTGTTAGCATGTGCATGTCACACATGTCACGTGCTACCACAGAGGAATTTAGATTTCTCTCCTGCATGGCAAAATATTATGTGAAGAACTTGTCACCTCTCTTGTCCCAAATCTCATCAGGATTTTAACACAGGGCATTGAGTAGATGTTGCCAGTTAGGAGGGAATAAGAGCCCTACATGAACTACTGAACTGAGCCCATCTACAATTCACAAAGACACACCCAACAGAATAAAACATTTCCATCTCCCAATAATTTGACTATGTTCCAGGATAAAAGCTCAAGAATATTTATATGAAAACAAAATTGTACGGAACTGTAAAAGGTAAAATTCACAACTGCCATCAAATCAGACATTACCAGACATGTAAAACAGAAGGAACATATGACACATAAAAGGCAGGAGAAAAGTCATTCAATCAACCCTGACACAGGAGTGAGGTTTAGCAGAAAGGGATGTTAAAACTGTTATTATAAATATATTACACATGTTCAAAAAGTCAAGAAGAAACACTGAACCAGATATTCAAGCCTGCCAAGAACAAAACCGTGAAGTCTGGTGAAATCAGACCCAGTGAGACACTGCAGATCTGCATTGCAGAAGAGAAGAAAAGTGAACGTTGAGGCACACGGACCAGGGTGAGAGCACTACGAATTAAAGCAGAACGCATTTATTTGAATATTTAATATCAATTTCAAAGGCAGCGGGATGGGGAGAGATCTTCCATCTGCTGGTTCATTACCCAAATGCCCACAACAGCCAGGGTTGGCCTATGCCACCCCGGGGTCCAGGATCCAATATGGTCTCCCGCATGGGTGGCAAGGCCCCACGCAGTGCTCTAGGGGTGTGGTAGCAGGGAAGGACCTGGGGTCTCAAGGCACAGAGATTTGTGGGTCAGTAACTCCGTGGCAGGGGAAGGACAAAGTCTGCTGCGTGGGTTCCTCTGGGGCCGTAACCAGACTGGCAGCCATCTAACGACGCTCATAACCAGGCTGGCAGCGCTGTAAGCTGACCCCCACTGGTCAAAGTTTGTCCTCCCCAGGGGACAGGACGTGCACCTTTGCACACTTCTGCCTTGTTTTCAGGCAAATGTGGAGGCACAGGTAGCTGTTTCTGTATGTGCTTCTTCTCAGTAGCCTTCAGATTACAGTAATCCTTACGCCAAAGTGCCATGATCTGCGGAGTCTTATTCTGCTTCCTAAGAACCATCATGTATAAAAACCCAAAGGGAGAAGCAGCCCAAATGCCCCTGATGGACGAGTGAATAAACAAAATGTGCTATAGACGTCAAGGGAATTACTGAAAGCTCACAAAGAGGACGTTCTAAGATGTGCTGCCAGACGGTGGATCTTGAAGATATGCTAAATGAAACAAGCCAGTAAAAGTCGGCAGCTACGTGACTCCACTTACATGGCACCAGTCAGCACAACACACGTGTAGAACTTCAAATTCACTGAAGTAGGA
Organism: Oryctolagus cuniculus; assembly: GCF_051225735.1. NCBI lineage: Eukaryota > Metazoa > Chordata > Mammalia > Lagomorpha > Leporidae > Oryctolagus > Oryctolagus cuniculus. Next base: position 93,417,687 of record NC_142882.1, read on the forward strand.
TCACCATTGTCTCAGGTTAGTGATGGGGGTGAGGTGCGATTTTTTAATGAATACAAAGCTTATCTTGGATAAATGAAGATTTCTAAAGGTAGAAGGCAGTGAGTCACAGAACTGCATTCTTAAAACCAGTTAAGATGACAAATTGTAGATTGTGCATGTATCATCATAATAATACAGAAATAAAGTGTTTGTCCATTAGTGTCAGACGAAATACATTGAGGAACACTGAAAAGAATATCGGATCAGGAAGGACATTTCATCAAGCCAAGGGGTCAGTTCTTCAAGAAGGCACAATTTTTGTACCCAGCAACAGAATTACAAAATGTAGGAGACAAAACCGGCAGAAGTGAAACTAGAAATACAAAGGGCCCAAGACTGACTTTTTTGAGCTGAGTTTTGGTGGCCTATCACCATTTCTTTCATAAATTACATGGAACATTTTTGGCCACAGTTTTGAATGCTATGAAAAATTTTATGAAAACATATATTACATTCTGGCAGAACTGGCTATAAACAATGTCTGCCCTTGTAATGTCATTCTTGGAAACACAAGCTGGGGGAGGCCGGGACTGATCCAACCGCACCAGGAGACAGTAGAGCTCCATTGCAACATGTAGCGTAGGTGCCCTGTAACAGGACATCCAGGTCTTTCCTCCGAGCCTTTTAGCATTATTGTCATTCATGTCACTCCTGCAAACGCTCTAACAACTCAATGCACTGCTGCCATTATTTTGACTGGTCATTCATTAGGTTAATTAAGAGTAATAGAAATTCTAATATGTCACTTTATTTTTTGTGCATTTTAGATATTTTACTCTGCCCTCCTCCATTTTGCATTGTTCTGTGATCCAGTGTACAGCGCTATGTAATTTGTGCCTTTGTTATTCTACAGAGAAAGATTTATTTAATGGAATTTTTCAAGATCCTTCTACAACTTACAAAAAGTTATGTGAGATAGTAAAAGAAGTACTGAGTGAAGTTTATAAAACTGAACACCTATATCATAGAAAGAAATATCTTGAATAAACCACCTAACTTTACACTTCAAGGAACCAGGGAGAGAAGAACAATTGAGCCCTAAAGTACACAAAATGCATGAAGTAATAAAGATCTGAGCAGGAACAAAGCAAATAGAGAATAGAAAACCCATAGCAAAAAAACCAACAAAACTGAGGTTCTTTTGAAAGAATAAAGCAAATTGACAAAATCTTTACTAGAATAAAAGAAAGAGAGAGAGAAAGAGAGAAAGGAAGGGAGGAAGGAAGGAAGGAAGGGAAGAAGGAAGGATATAAAAAGCTAAGCAGGAAACTTTATGATGTGTGCCTGATGAATAAAAAGGATTATGTGGGCTATTCAGCAGATGACAATCACTTGGATAACCTACAGGAAGTGGGTGAATTCCTAGAAATATAGAACATACC